>NW_010172032.1:0-1596 GCF_000695765.1 Mesitornis unicolor | reverse complement strand
GTAGGGAAGTGCTTTCTCAGCCCTCACAGCCATCCAGAAGGCCTCAGGCTGTGTCTTTGGTGGCATCCCATCACGGAAGGCTCAAGGGATGCCCTCCAGCTGATCTTGCAGTTGAGGATGAGGATGATCCTGGGGTGCAGGTGGGGATGAACATGCCAGGAACCTCAGCACGGTGTCAGCCACACAGAGATGAGCCTCCAGCCCCTGTTAGAGCCGCCTGGGCAAGCAGTTGGGGCTTTCAGCAGGCCAGCACCAAACCTATGGACCACTTTAATCTCGGAGTCCATCTGCCACCGTGAATATCCCCTGCATGGAGCCTGTGACCGGCGCAGGTTTGCACGTCAAACCTGGTCATCCAAGGCTAATGGGCTGAGCTGGGGGTCGCTGCATGTTGCTTGCACACAACGCATGGAAAAAAAGAGCCTTTTCCATCGGGTTGGTGGTGGTTGGGTAGGGTAGCGTTGCGTGTCGGTGGGTACGTGAGCATACGGTGCCGCAGGGGGTGTGTGTAAGCGTGCGCAGTCCATGCGTGCGCGGGAAGCGAGCAGATGCTGTAAATCCTGTTTGCTGGACTGGTAGAAATTGCCAGTGCGTGACTTAACTCAATACGGCAGAGAGTGAGGAGAGGGAAACCAGCTTGGGTTGTGGCAGTGAGGGGTTTTGACCTAATAATTATCAGGAATAAAGCTTCCAGGCCACCTTTTCCTTGGGTGTGTGTCCCAAGGAGCGTGGGACAACCTGACCCCAGCTCTCCCTTTTGCTCAGGAATTGACGGCCCAACTTCTATTGCATAAACCTCATAGGGAAGTCTGTGAGAGCAATGGGACTGAGCCTGAATGGGATTGAGTTGTTCACAGCCCGGTCTTTAATTAATCCTAATAAATAACAATAAAAAGCGATAATCACAGAAATAAATCTGAGATGTGGAGCTCCTGCCTCCGGCGGCGGTCTAGTTTAGTCGATCATTTATAGCGCGGCTGGTGGCGCAGAGGCTGGAAGGCGATGCTGGGGACAGGGCAGGGGTGGAGCGGCTTACTTTGGGTCAGTGTCATGGTGAAACACACGTGAAGCTCCATCAGATAGCCTGGATTTGGGCATCCCTTCCCAAATTTCTCCAGAACGGGCACACAGTGAAATTTAGGTGGTGGTGGAAGGAGAAGCCAGTATGGGGGATCAGGTGGTGGTCACTGAGTTTACTGGGGTGAGCCAGGCTTAGCCCCATCCCCGTGATGGAGCATGTACCCCAATAACGGCAATGAAAGCGGCAATCGGGCCGGTAATTACGCAGCGCTCTTTTCAGTTCTAATTAACATTATTCATTTCTGGTGTGTCCTGCTGGGTTGAGACAATCTGTGCTCTCCAGCCCTCTGGAACACCAGCGATCTGCGCGAGAGACAACACAAAAAGCGCTGTGTGCCAATTACTACACTTGAGTAATTAAAAACCTCCTTCCCCCGCTGCCGGGCCACCTCCTCTCCCGTCGATTTTTGCGTGCAAACTCATGAAAGCAAAGGGAGAAATTCGGGAGGGCACCTCTTGCTTGTTGCTTATTGAGGCTTGCACCTCCTGGGAGCTTTTTCTGCACTTTATATTATA
>NW_010172031.1:20905-21144 GCF_000695765.1 Mesitornis unicolor | reverse complement strand
TCCCCTCCCCTCCCCCCCAGCTCTCCGAGCTCGCACATTCGGGCGGTGTAGGTGTTACTTAAAAGGCTCCGTCTCGCCTTTTCCCTACCCTGCCTAAAAAAGCGGAGGGGTGCGAGGGGCGAGGAGAGGCCCGTTTCTTCTTGCTCCCACCCCCAGCCGCGCAGGGACTTGGTTCTGGGCTATTCTGGGTGGAGGGGAAGGCGTTTTTCACCCATTTCCACACCAGTCGCTCTCTTTTT
>NW_010172031.1:0-20829 GCF_000695765.1 Mesitornis unicolor | reverse complement strand
CTGTGGGTGAAACAGGCTTTGTAAATGGAAGGGCAGATAAGGTTGTGAAACCCCGTGTGTAGTGTTTGTCCGGTTACTTTATTCTTTCTTACTGTGGGCTTTGGGCACAGGCAATAAAGTTTGGATTGTGAACACCCAGTCATCGGTATATTTTCTGCTGACAGCAGCGTTTAAGCTATGCAAAGACTCTGGAGGGCATGTGGCTCACTTTTGTGAGCTTAATTCATGGATCCCGAGCCTGTGGTGGTCACAATTCTGGTCCTTTGTGCCCATGCTGAGCCCTGGTACCTGTGAGAGGCTTTCAGTGGCATGGGGTTTGTGCAGCCACCGGGTTGGGGTCTTGGAGAGCTGCTCCTGCACCACCCACCGATGCCAGGCTATGAAACTGGGTGCTCCCAGTGTCTTTGGAGGCTTTGTGCTCCACATGCACTCACCTGGCTCCTGCAGGCTCTGTGCTCCATGGGATGAGCAGCTCGTTCTGTGTCTGAGGGTCAGCGCCCATCAGAGGGGCTGGGGCCAATGCCGTCTTTTTAGGGAGAAGCTCCCAGAGAGCAGCATTTCTGCTTGGGGACAGGTAGGGGTTTAGTTGGTCTTTGAATACTTTCTCTTTCCAAAATACATAGTAGTTGCTCAGAATATTCAGGCTCAGAGTTGGTGTTCACGCTGTGCTGGCCTGGGTGGTGGAGGTGTCTCTGCCAGCGCAGATTTTGGGTGTAGCACAGGTGGGTGCGGAGAAATCTCTCATCCCATGTGTTGTTCACGTTGCTGTGCTGGAGAAAAGGGTAAAGCTGTGCTAGGAGAGGGGAAACTGTGGCTGGAAAAACTTCAGGCAGGATTTGGGGAAAGTGGGAAGCTTTGGTGTGAATATGAAGGTGTCTGGTGGTAGGCAGTGATCCTTTCCCTTCACCTCAGCAGTGGAGAGACATTTCCATTTATTTTACCTTTCTCTGTTACCTGGTGATACTGTTTTTCTTATTTATGAAACCTTGCTGTCTTCTGGTTCCCAGTGTGGGTGTTAGCAGAGAGTCGAGCCTACACGTCCTGTGGTTTGGACTGGGGAGCTCACCAGGTCGGGTGCTGCCCATGAGGAGTCGAAACGGGGCTGAGGAAGGCGATGGGGCTGAGGAAGGTAACGGGGCCTTGGCTGTAGCAAAGGAGGGGATCAACTGTAGCTGGATGGGCAGAGAGTAACGTGCTGCGGGCAGGATAAGCCACAGAGTATGGAAAAATGTGGTGAGGGTTGGATGCTGGAAGAAAAGACAGGAACTTCCATGGGGGAGATTGAGAACAGGTTCTGTGGGTTTGTGGATTGAGGAGAAATGAATTCTGTTGGGAACGTGGCCCTTTGGAAGAGGAGCAGTGAAACTGGAGGTGGGTTCTAGCAAACTCGGAGCGAATTGGATCGTGGGATGTTTCGTGGCGTTACCCAGAGTTTGGTTTTGTGCAGGGGCAGTTGATGGAACTCGGTTGCTTGGAAAAAAAGCTGCTGAAACGTGGGGATGAAGATGCAAACTTGGTAAAATGCAGTGTCCTGGAGGTGAGGCATGGAGTGACCTCAGTGTTTGAGATGTGGGGCATTTTCAGGTAGTGCAGGTTGGGTAAATGGACATGAGGTGAGTTTGTGGGAGGGATCCTGGGAAGACCACAAAAGCTGGTTACAGACTGGAGTTGTAGGGACAGAAACTGTGTTTCTGCTGTGCTGAAAGGGATGGGGGCATAACTCTTCCCAGTTTGATTAAATGGCAGCTGTCCTTACCCCTTCCACTTGAATTCTTCTGCATTTTCTCTTTACAGAACTAATTTTCTGTTTTTGTCTTTCCTCGCGTCCTCTGAGGAATGAGGGGAAGGGAGGCAGGAGAAGCAAATGGGTGACATTGTGGTGGTGTGATTAATTTCACTTCACATTTCTGAAGAGGCAAGGATTTATTTCTGGGTTACCAGCCCCGTCACCTCCACTGTTCCTCCGTTATTGAATTGCTTACATTTAGGTGTCTGTCTAGAAACTGCCTGGGCGAGATTGATGCCATCTTAGGTTTTATTGTCCCGGAAGGGTCTGGATTGAATAAACCCCCCAGATTTTAAGATCAAAGAGGGCTGCTGTGACTCTGGCTACAAACACTGTCTGGCTTTGATCTCAAGACAACTCTTGGATAATTTTTCTGAGCTTGGATATCTCCTTCCAGGGGCTTCCAAGAGCTGACTTTCCTGGAATTTACAGAACGTAACTGGAGAGAAGGAGTTCTCCTCTGGACCTAGACAAACCCTTTGAAGAGGAGACTGCGGCCTGCTGAAGTGGTGTTAGTGCTGTTGCTGAAAGCAGAGTGGTTTTACAAGCTGGTTTTGGTGCCAAAGCTATCGGGGTAGGAAAGGTTGATAAGGAATGGGATTATTGCAGCGGTCGTGGGATCAGTAGTTCACAGATACCTTCTGTTCAGCAGAGGAGCAGCAACGTGAGCCTGACGTGAGCCTTACCTGCTGCTTTGTCCAGGCTGTTCTGGACAGTTTTATTCAAAGAAATGATTTTATTATCCATCTCATGCTGCTGCTTTGGGAAGTTGAAGAGCAGAAGGGAGAGCTTGGAGCTCTTTGTGGGCTCGAGGCAATACCAGCACAGGCTCATACATGGAAGGTTCCAATTTCCACAATTTTAAATTTCCACAGAGTTTCTTTCTGAGAGTTAGGCTATCTCCTCCTTATTTCAGATTTTTAAGGAATGTTACCATTTGCAGGGAGGCGCTTTCTAAAGCAGAGTGTCCAGCTGCTCAGTCTAATGGCAGTTTACTTGAAGTGAATGGCGAATAAACTGTGCGCTAGATGGAAGTGGAAAATGATGTTGGGTCAAGGTAGAATTTGTCAGCTGGATAGTTGTCTTTAGCGTTAATATTCTAGAAAAGTGAAGTTACTCTGTCCATTTTTGCAGAGAAATCGGCCTCTTCCCTTGCACCTTCTGAACAACCAGAGGATGAAGTAGTCCGTTTTTGAAGTACGCAAAGCGTAGGGAGGGTCCAGTGTGTTCTGCAGCTTTACCACGGAATTATGTGCCAGAACTTGCTCCACGGGGTGGGAGAGGTCTTGTCATGGGAAAAAGTGCCCCCCCAAGCCCTCCTGAGCATCCAGGGAGGTGAAATGGGGCCTCCCCCGTGCTCTGGCCAAAGCCCTCGGAGAAGGCAGTTTCTCAGCACGTTTTTGCACGTGGGTGCGCGAGTTGTCAGTAAATCTTTATTTTTAGTGTTCTGAAAACGGATGAGCACGGACGTGCACAACAAATTAATTTCTGGTGTAGAAAAAGCAAGAGCTCCTGGAATCTTCCTTCCTCACCGGCTTTGTTGCTGAGTTTTCTCTCTCTTTTAAACTCTGGCCTTGCCTCCTGCGGATCGAGCAGTGCTTTGATTGAACCCCAGAAGGAAAAGCAGGGCTTTCACTCGCTGAGGAAGTTGTACTGCATCCAAATTAACTTCAACTCAGCTTACAAATGAAGAGTTACAGGTTTTGGTAGCTTAGAACGTATGGCATCCAGGCACGTGTCCAACACATGCATCTCACCAGGCGTAGAAATACGTACTTGTCCTAAGCCGTGGCTGAAGTGGCTTTAGTGGGTGATTGCGAGTGTGGAGATGGACAAATTTGTCCTCGTACCTGGCTGACAGTGGTGAGGGGTTTTTGGGGTGTCTTCAGCATCAAATCTCTGCTGGGTTACACTGAGTGATGAATGCTGTGGTCACCGGGCTTCAGTTGATCTCTGGAACACGTTTCCATCACCTGCAGTGTCTGGGAGAGCCGCCTGTAGCTGTGTACACCCAGCATGGGGTGTGTTGTGGTAGGGTAGTCAGTGCATAATAGATACTGATTTCTGGAGTTTAAGAGCTGGGTTTTTCCATTTGATTTTTTTTTTTTGGAACGGTTGTAGCTGGGTTCATCTTGTGTGAATAATGATGAATTTTTAGAGAATTATGTTAGAACTCCTACTTTCTGGCAGGGGTTTGCACCGGGTGTCTCTCGCTGAGCCTTCTGGATGCCAGCTGAACCGTGAAGATGGTTTGCAGAGCATTGCCTGCTCGATGGGAACAGCTGATCGCAGGGATTTCCTGAAGAAATAGTTACGTGCAATGTACACTGCTTTATCCTTTGCTCCGGGAACTGTTCCTACCTCTAGGAACTGCATGATCAGATCGATTAAAAACATATAACTCTTACAGATAGGAGGTACAGCTGGGTTCTGTCTAAATTTCTCTCTACATGAACCATAGGAGTTAAATCAGCTGAACAATTGGCCTGTCAGCTCTCTGTGCGTACTAATTAATGAGGAAAACAAGTGTGTCACTTAGCAGTAATTAGGAAGGTAGAACTTTCCAGAGGACGCTGCCATTGACCCGATGTCAGCTGTGCGGAGCCTGTGGTGGTGCTGAAACCTTGCCCTTCCCGAGTCTTCAGGAGGAGTTCCCGGGTGTTGTCAGAAATGGTCGTTTTGGTAATTGATTTCTTGGAAAATGCTGCCCAGAGCTCCAGCTGGAGGAGCTTTGGGCTTAGTAATGCTCTTGGAAGAGAATCACTGCACACTGACGTCCTTGCCAGTGCTTTTCCTTTGGCATGGTGAGACCCAAAGAGATGCGCATCCAGAAAACCCCAGCGCCTTTCCTGCGCTCCCTGCTCTGCCTGAACCGAGATGGCAGCAGAAGAGCATCGTCAGTGGTTCTGGTTTGGTGTGTGTGCTCTCAGGTTGGTTTGGCCATTCCTGGTGGCGTTTGTAGCAGCTCTGGATTGTGTTGGGAATGTTGTGTGCTGGCAGTAGGGATGTCTGCTGCAATCTCTGGAATGGTGGCAGGTGTGGTAAAGGGAAGAAGAGGAAGAGTCTGTGATTTTGAGGAGAAGTGGGAAGAGAAGAGCTTTCCAAGTTGAATGTTATGTATAAAACCCCTTAGGAGTGAGGGGGTTTTGCAGAGCATGGGTGTCTGACCAGGCTGAGGTGCTGTTTACACATAGAGGGTCTGTGGAAGCTCTGATCAAGCTCAACTGTTACAGGTCTGAACAAAAAAGAAGATTTAACGGTGGCAGAACTTGTGCTAGGAGAGCATGTGGACACCTGCGGTACTGCCAGGGCGGCCTGGAGAGCGCCAGGCGTGACAGACGCTGCTTTCCACGCCTGTGAAGTGGCAGAGTTCGGTTTTCCTCGAGACTCTAAAAGTTACTGTAAAAAATGGAGTTACAGGAAAAGCTTTTTGTGGTCAGTCCCGTGATATCTGTTCCGTGTAGATCCTGATCCCTGTTTCAAGGGATGACTTCTTCATTGGCAGGAACCGCAAGGAATTCAGGGGAGGAATCGGTGAAGCTGATGAAGGAAGAGAATGTTGAGGTTGTTGTATATCATGATTTGATATTTCTCCCCAGCTGGACACAAGCAGCTATTTAAAAGAAATCTGGAAAAGAATTTTGACAGAGAAATGTAGTTAGAGCAGACTGTGCTGTTCCAAAAAATATACCAAGTTTGCTTCCAAACCTAAGCTTTTTGAAACTCAATTAGGTTTTAACATCCGCCTTTCTATTGATGTCCCTTTAGTAGGTAAATGGTCTTCAGGAAAGGATGTGAAATGTCAATCTGGTTAATCCAGGCTTGTTTCTATTTCAGCTATAATATCATAGGAAAATATAGGTTGCAAGGGACTTCTGGAGGTCATCTGCTCCATGCTCGTATTGCTGCAGTTCCAGCATCACAAAAATACACAAATCGGATTTATTTTGTGATGTAGAACATGTTTTTTTATAAAGTTGGTTACTATTATTCCTTCTTTTGAAGGCAGGCTGGGTTTTGCTGAATGCTGGCTGCCAGCAGGCCATAGTGTAGTCTTTAAGCACGTCTCAATCTCTTGAGTTTCAGTGGTGTCCATCCAGTACCACGTGTTCTCCAGACTCTGAAGAAGGGAGTGCTCCTTCCCTGGGAGGCTGACAGGCAAGGGATAAATGAAGGAAATCGTCATCAGTTTTATCTGATAGCTGTAATGCCTCCTCTCGCTAATGAAGCACGTTATCCACTCGTGATGTCGGGGGTCGGGTTTGAACCGTTTGCTATGAAAGGTAAGGTCTCGCTTGCCGTTGTGGGTAAAAGCAAGAACAACCGTTGGATTCCAGACCCCTCACTGTAACTCTGCTCTCCTCAAGCTTTTCCTGGGGCAGAATGAAGCGGCTGCTGTGTGTCCCAGCCCGCTTACAGCCTTGGTCTGTCGCAGGCACGGCGGGTAAGGAGCTTACGTGGGGAAAGTACAAGTGAGAGGAAAGGCTCCAGACCTGTTTGACCAGCATCGCTTCCTCATCGGCATTGTCTGGCCTGCATCTGGAATTGAGAAAGTGATTTTTCTTGGCTCTTTGGGTTTGCCTTGGTGCAATTGGAGGCCTATGTTACTCCTTGCTGCTCTCTGCTGTCTGAACCCGAGTTCAGGTGGGTCATTGGTAATGATGGTGTTTACGTGGTGTTGAGCATCGTTCACTGGGTTCACCCTCCTCTGTGGATGAACTTGGAGCTACCCAGCAGTGCACCGCTCCGGCTGCATGTAGCAGTCCCCAGGGAGGCGGTGTCAAGCGGTGCTCGTGCTCTTGGGTGCATTATTTATACTCCAAACCTCATCCCCAAAGGTCATGGCTTGGAGAGCGCTTTCAGATTCCTCAGAAACCTTCCTTCTGGGAAGCTCTTGGCTCCCTGGGAGCCCTGTGCACTGCGTCGTAGTGGTGCAGCTTCTTGGGTTTAGGGTTCTGAGTAACCGTGTGCTTGAGAGAAGCTCTGTGCCAAAAAGATTTCCATTTAAAAGGAGAGAGGGAAAAAAAGAAATTCAGACATCTCAGCTATTCTTGCCTAAAAAACAAGGTGAATTTTCCTAAAGGCTAAATAGGTGCTTCTCAAAGTAATTTGCATGGGTTTCTTAGCTGTGTTTTGTTGCTACTTGTTGTAAGTGGATGCATCTGCAAGGACAGAGGGTGTAGGAAATTCCCATATTAATTGGGGATGGATGCTGTGAGTACGGGTGCTTCAAGAAACCGCATCCTCCATGGGAGCGGGTTTGTCACTGGGATTGGGGCACGTTGTAAGGGTGGTAAAATCCCTTTTGAAAAGGAGACGGTTCGTAACAGTGGCTTAAATTAAAACGTTTGAAAAAAATCAAATTCGAAGTAAACGTTGGGAAGCTTTTTGCCATTTGCTTGAACTTCAGGCACTAAAAAAATCCAGCTCCCCAAGCTGCTCAGACAATGGGCTGCCCTTAGAATAATTCAAACTTTTACGAACTGATCTCTTCTAATTAATAGACCTCCCAGTTTAAAAACTCCTGTGTGGTGGTAGCACAGCTGGTTTTGTGTGGGGCTCTTGGCACTCCCGGGAAGTAATTATCAGCAAATACATGCGATGTTGTATTTGCCTGTCTTCTTGTGATTTATTTCTTTTCCGAAGGCAGGATGAGCAGGGTCCTGTGGGGTGCTCTTGATAAGGATGCGGTGTAAGAAATTAGCTCATTACCAGTTAGCTAATACTGAAATGGCATTTTTAAGGGCAGGCCGATGCGGGTGAAGCAAGCACTGCAGCTTTTGGTGGTGCTGGTTTGATGGAGCAGTGTTGGGTGACGTCTTCCCAAGGACTGGCACCGCGAGTGCCCAAACAGCAGAGCTGGTTTGTGTCCCTGCACCGAGCAGCGCGTGTCAGACCGTGACTGCCAGCTTTGTCTTCCTCTCTGGGACTGTTATGTTGCCTAAAAACTCGTGGTTATGTTTCCTGGTTAAGCACTTCTACCAGAGAAATGAAAATGTTCAGAGCTGCGTTGTGTTCTTTGGAGATGCCTAAGACTACACTGACCTTACTGGATCTACTTTGGCTAGGTTACTTTTAGCAGGCTCTCCCAGTAGTAATTGTTCTATGCTTCAGTCATTAATGCAGGAATTAGTAAATGATATATTCTGTTTGCATGCTGCAGAAATAGAACTTCTCCTTTATACAAGCTCAGGACACTCGTCATGTAACCACTGCTCACGCTCTGCCTTTTCTGCCTTCAAACTGCCAGCTAAACCACACCTGTCCCCATTATTTGTCCCTATTTGTGTCAGTCCTTTCTACCACAGAGCTTGGA
This sequence comes from Mesitornis unicolor, assembly GCF_000695765.1. NCBI lineage: Eukaryota > Metazoa > Chordata > Aves > Mesitornithiformes > Mesitornithidae > Mesitornis > Mesitornis unicolor. The sequence goes on along the minus strand of NW_010172031.1, from coordinate 12,727 downwards.
TCCACTGCGAAATTATCCCTCTCCAAAGGCAGTCAAAGCAAAATATATCCAAATTCCTTAGCAGTTTTCAACAGAGCGGGCAGCTTTCAGGCAGGGTATGTTTGTATATGTGTGTAACTTTGCTTTAAAACCAAATGATCTGTGCGGGCTCGCTCCTATTCCTGTACAAAGAACAGCGCACAATAATCCCTACCTTAGTAAATGGGCATTGTGTGCCGTTCTTAGAAGATACAGCCGATGATTTCCTCAAAAAACCCTTTCTGCCCGGTCTGTGGAGCCACACAGCTTGTGCCAGGCTGCAGCTACGTGACAAAAAATATCCCCTGTGAAATTTGAGCTATCTTTAGATAACGGGATTGATTTTGTCTTTTTCATTCTTTTTTTCCGTGCTGAAGCTGATCCTGCTAAGCTGGATGAGGTGGAGCAGCCGCGTATTCCTTATCGATACTGAGTTGTGCTTCAAAATTAAAATCGCCAAGTCATCTTAGACACGCAGAGGTTCAGTTAATTCCCACACAAGGAGTATTGGGCAGAGGAAATTGGCCAGTGCATCCCCTGCCAGAAGCACGTGGCATGAGAGGAAATGAAAACAGTGGTGAAACTTTGAAATCTAATGAATTTCGCTGTGCTGAAAGTGCAGTGGTAAACTTGCACTCTCTGATAGCGCCTGCGTGTGCTTTTGGCATATACATCCAATTCCTGAGTGTCTGAGTCATGCCACGCCAATGGTTTGAGGTCTTAGATGATTGCTGCCTGATCATCTGGAAGTGTCTTGTCAGAGGACTAACACTTTGTCCAGGAACAGACTGCTTTTTAGTAATATTCATCCTCCGTTGGCTGAAGTGCCCCGTCCTTCCTCTATGGGGCTGAGGCCCCACGGCCACCTCTGCTGTTGGCTCCAGAGCAGAGCCGTGTCCCTGTTTACCCTTGGCGCTGGGTGGCTGCAGCCCCCTCTACCCAGAGCTGTCCCCAACACCGTTTGTGTGTCAGTAGGTCAGAAATAACGCCCGTTGCCAAGGTCCATACCACCTGCGGAGGCTCAGTCCACGCCACCAAGAGACCATTTCTGCCTCCGAATGCAGACCTGGCTGCTGGTCCAGCTCTGTGACGCAGCGGGGGACATGGGGCTGTGTCCCCCCACGTTCTTCACTGTCATTGTCACCAGTGCTTCTCACTGAAGTGCCCAATAACCTCCAATAAACCATGGGATGCTGCTGGCAGAGCAGGACTTTGCTTCTGGAATTTTCTCCTGACGTGATGTATCCTGATAGCCTAAGCTGACTGCTCTGAGCAGATTCCTGAGTGTTTCTGATTAACGGGGCTATTACTTCCTCCTGCAGTTGCCTGTTTTCTGTGAAGGGATAGGATCGGCATAGCAAATAAATACGTTATATTCATGTAGATTATAGCATTGCCTGCTGATTGAGTGCCTTTCTATAGGCAGGACTGTATAGTCTCTGCACACCAAACAATACCCTTTCATGCTCCAGTACAGCTTCCTTCCTTGTGAGTTATTCTGAAAGCCCGTTGTATTTAAATGCTTAGCAGCGTGTCAGCTTTCACTCGTGGTGAGAGATTTAGGAGGTGCAAAGGCACCATTATTTTAGGCAGGACAATACTTTGATATAAAATTGAAAGTCGTGAAGCGGGGTGGTTGTCACTTTTACTGACGGGGCGAATGGACCTGTCCTGTGTGAGGGAGAGCAGACAAATTGTTTTCAAGCTCTGACAAATGATCCTGTGGTTGGGCTCCAGCCTTTGCCTCTCAACTGCTTTTAATGATTAACTTAAATATTTTTATAGCATCTTGAGATTTTTAACCTCTGGTTTATTTTCTCTCTGCAGTTGGAAGAATCCGAGGCCTTTATCCTCTGGGCAGCTTTTCGGTTCGGGTAGCCTCTGGTTTCAGACACCTCATCATTTCCGCCTGCCAACCTGTCTGATATGTCGGGACCCGTGCCGAGCAGGGCCAGAGTTTACACGGATGTGAACACACACAGACCCCGCGAGTACTGGGACTACGAGTCGCATGTCGTTGAGTGGGGGTGAGTCTCTGGGGTGTCCCTGGACTGGGATTGATCCCTTTAGGATCCTCCTTAGTGGTGTATGGGGAGGTGGGCCACTCGTGCTTTAGGCTTTTTCATGCTCCGTGGCAGGTGTCTGGTGTGTGTGGCAGATGTTAGGATCACAACTTTTCTTGGGAAAAGTGTTTCTTGTAAAAGTTATAAATCCCCAGCAGTGCAAGAACACTTTGAGCAGCTCCCTTAAGAGCTTGTTTTGAAGAGTTTTGGCCAGGTAGTCAGGAAACTTGCCCTTACAGAGGGCAGAAAATCTTTTATGTGAAGCAGTCCAGCCAGCCCCGGGTGTGGGGCTGAAGAGAAGCGAAAAGGCTCTGATGTTGCCTCTTGGGTGAGCGAAGACACTGAGCAGACTGAAATAGGTCCGTGCTATTCTGTGACTTGTTGCTCAGCAAGCTGCGAGTGACTGGAAGCGACGTCTGCTGCTGTTTGAAGGAAGGAGGTGTCTAAATCCAGCTCATGACTAAACCGGCCAAGAATCAGACAGCAGCGATGGCAGCTTCGCAGCTCTGCGCTCCTGCCTTTGTGTAGCAGGGCCCAGGCTGAGTTGTGCCCTCAGCTTTGTTGCAGTTCCTGGTGTCTGAAGTGTCCACAGTCTGAGTGCCTGCTCTGCTCCTAAAAATTTGGGTTTCTTCCTTGATTTTTAACAATATTATGCAAGGAAAAATGCAGCTTCCAAATATGTAGAAGGGATAGCTCAAGGTTGCTGATGCCGAAATGCAAAGTTGGGTTTATGTTACCTACTGCAGAAGAAATAAATCCGGATTGAATCTGATTTGAGGGAGTAGAAACTCCCTGTTTCTCTCCTAATTCTTCATCATCGCGTTCAGGAGATGTAAAACATTAATTAATCTGCCTTGGCTGAAAGGTGAGGCGCTGATTTAGCGTTAGGGAGAGGTCTGTGTGTTGTGATGGAAGTGACTGAGCGCTTTGGAACTCTGAACTTTTTATCTCCACAGAAATCAAGATGACTACCAGCTGGTTCGAAAATTAGGCCGTGGCAAATACAGTGAAGTATTTGAAGCCATCAACATTACAAATAATGAAAAAGTAGTTGTTAAAATTCTCAAGGTGAGCTGGGGATTGGGCAAAAGATAAAATCTATCTGGAGGTGGTCAGGAGGTCAGGAAGTGCAGCATCTGGTCTAAGATGTTCCCTGTTCTAAACCTGAAATCCTTAAAGCCTGCCTCAGTGCAATGGGCCATCGTTTTGAGCCTCCTCATAGAAGCCATGCACTTGGTTATGAAGTCAAAACTCTGCCTGTAAGGAATGAGCCTCTCTCTTAAAGAAGTCCTGATGTGCAACGTGTTTTAACTTGGAGCTAACAGCAGCTGACAAGAAAATTCTCCCCTCCTCTGCCTGCCCGTCCCGTGCATAGAGGCCTATGAGCTGATGGGACGTTGTCTTAAAGCCACTTGCTAGATCTAGGGACTGCTAACCTTAACATTTCCATTTCTGCTCTGCATGTTCCATTGCGTAGGTAATAACCTTCCAGACTGGGTAAGGGTCTCCTGGATGCCAGTTACTCCACAGTTAGTTCACCTTGATTGATGAAATGCTTTCATTTAGTGGCCCTCAGCTCATGGACTTGGTTAAACATTTACCATATACCGGTTAAGAAGTTTTGAACTATCAGATCATGTTCAGACAGCTTTTAAAAAAACAATACACCGTCTTCCTAACCCTCACTCGTGTGAAACTGATGTTTGTAGCTGTCAGGGCTGTATGGTTAGAAAGGAGGCTGCTGATATTTGAGCCCTTACTGGAGCGATGCACACAACACAGTCTGGCTGTTGGAACTCGCAGAGGCTCTGATGACTCTGATTTTGCTGACTTGCAGTCACCTCTCTCTGTTGTCTGGATGTTAGGCTGCCTGTTAGCCTCACTTTACCGGATATTTGGTCTCACACTTTGGGTTTTTATTCTTCAGCCTGTTAAAAAGAAGAAAATCAAGCGTGAAATCAAGATCTTAGAGAACTTGCGAGGCGGTCCCAATATAATCACTCTTGCAGATATAGTAAAAGATCCTGTGGTGAGTATGGAAGGAGCCTAAAGGGTACACTGGGGTTATAGGTGAAGTTGCTGCGTTTGACTCCAGCTCTGATTTAGCATTTTGTTTTCCCCTGCTCTTAAATCCTGCTTTTGAATTGCTTAATCAGATCAGCTCTTAATCTGATTAACTTCTCACAGAGGGCCCTTCCCCCAGAGGTCCCTTCGGCCCCTCGCTCTGTATGGGTGAGACACCAGTGAACTGAGACAAGTTAATTCATCTACAAACAGCGCTGCCAGGGCCGCAGGCTTTGCCTCTGCTCTGGGGGGAAATCGCAGCGTGTCTGAGGCAGAGGGGCCTTCAGCAGTTTGAGGAGTAAAAACGGTTTAATTATCCTAAATGAAACATCATAACTCGATTTAACATGGCTGAATGCTTTTCTCTCTTGTTTTAGTCTCGGACACCCGCTTTGGTTTTTGAACATGTAAACAACACAGACTTTAAGGTACAGTGTGGGATGTGAGCTTCTAATGTTTAACCTTTGAGAGCCGCTCGTAACGCTTTTCTGAGGAAAGGCAAGTGCGCAGGGGGCAGGCAGGTTATTTAATAATTTCCTTCCAACATAGTAACTGTCTTTAAAGGTAAATACACTTGGGGAAGAGGTTGGTAACTAGGCCTTTAGTATCATTTTGCCACAGCAGTTACAAGATGAGAAGCCAGATTCCAAATGGTTTTGTAACCTTCAGAGCAAGTTCATCTTGTGGACCATCAGTGCCTGTCTTGTAGAAACGCTTTGCTTTCATGTTCAGCGTATAACTTTTGGTTAGAAGCACTTTAAACGTGGACAGCTGTTTCTGTGGCTTTCCATGCTTCTGGGAAAGGGGATTTCGGTGTCTCTTTGTCCCCTCTCCTACTGACCCACCTCGGGAGAACAATGGCTGTGCAGTGCCATCTGGAATAGCTGCTTCGTGTTGCAGAGCACCCTCGGTCTGTTTGAGACCCTGTCTGCAGGGGTAATTTATTCTGCTGGTGGTGTCTGCAGCCTGAGGGAGTCAGTGATGACCCAGAACGTCCTGTGAGCAGAGCTGGGAGTAAACTACGTACGTGATTTGTGAGGAGAGAGGAACAGACAGCTCAGAGTCACTTGGGGAACTTTGTCCATTCAAATGGGTTTGGAGAACCACAACGGCAGAGGACGGGGCTGGGTTGCTCCAGGTTGGTGGGGGTGTGATGTTTTTCTTGGGTGTTGACCACTGATTCGATGTGTTTGTGTCCCACAGCAATTATACCAGACATTAACAGATTACGATATCCGATTCTACATGTATGAGATTTTGAAGGTGAGTTGGTGTTTTGCTGCTTTGTCAGTTTATTTCCAGGCTTTGCACTCAGCCAATCCGATAGAGATGGTTATTGTGTCACTAATAGGGGGGAAGAGGAGAGAAAGCTGATGGAAGAATTGGATAGACAAATACACATCAAGTCAGTATCAGTTGTTCAGCTTTGTTTCTGCAACAAATTCGAGTCCTTTGCTTATTTTGGATAGCAGAACCTTTGGGTACACTGAGATAACTTATGATCCTAAATCAGAAGTGTGTGAAGCCTCTGAAAACAGAAAATTGTAAGCTGTTAGTGGCTGGGTTTATGTCAATCTGGAAATGATTGAACTTGGAAGGTTCTTGTGACTGCAGCATCTGTTCCTGTGTCACTTACAGGCTCTAGATTACTGCCATAGCATGGGAATCATGCACAGAGATGTCAAACCTCACAACGTCATGATTGACCACGAGCACAGAAAGGTAATAGCGTGGGGCAGGCTGGGGCCCTGCTGTTCTCTTGGCAAATTGGGATCTGTTTTGGGTACTCCTGTGTAGTGCTATTAGCATGTTCAAGGAAGGCTGTGCTTCCATCACGTGGAGAAATGTAACATGAAATTCTGTACGCTGCTTTTCTTCAGTTTTTATGGGTTACGTGTAACCCAGAAACAGGGTTGGGAAGAGAGGTGTTTTATTTAGACCGGTTGGTGATATGGGTGTGGGGAGAACATCTAAGGAGACACTCTGATCAACGTCAAATTAATTGGAAGTAGAAGTCTTGCAGATGAAGCTTCAAACTAAACTGACCTGTCCGTGGTTCAGCCAGTGAGCCTTTTTGTCTTTGTTTTCTGCCATTTCTAGCTTAGACTAATAGACTGGGGTTTGGCTGAGTTCTATCACCCCGGCCAAGAGTACAATGTCAGAGTGGCTTCCAGATACTTCAAAGGACCTGAACTCCTTGTAGATTATCAGGTAAGAAATACCAGGATTTATCACTGACTTTTATATGCAAAGTCTGTGCTATTTCAGGGTAGCAAACCAGAAATTCAGATATCAAGAGACCTGAAGCTAAAGACGGTCTGTTTTAAAATGGATCACAGAAAGCAGTGGCTATAAAGCCCCTGAATTAAAGAACTAATGAGTAGTCTCAGGACCTGAGCGAGAGCTGCAGAGCTGTCATCATGGATCTTGGAATACAAATGCTGAATATTTTTTTAGCAAGGCTGCTTTAGCAGTAAGGTACAGGGCTGAAACAAAGCCCTTGTGGGAATAGCGAGGACTGCATGATCTTCTAAATTAAGCTCTAAAAACATCCCCTATCTGCTGGCAGTTTGCATTATGGAAATGCTGTGGGCTGGAAATAGCAGTGGTACTGGTGACTGTCAGATCACGCCAGCTCTGAGTGAAGGCGCTTCCTCACCTGCCCATGCACCCTGTGGAGTCCGCTCCTGTTGCTTGTGGTGCTTCCCTTCTCAGCCCGTCTTTCTCATGGTTCACAATCCTGAGTTCTGCAGCGAAAACAGAAAAAGCTCTTTAATATCTTTATGGACAAGGATGGAAATAAGATACTGGCTGCTCTGCTAGTTGCTGTATCCCAGTTTGAGGAACTGGAGCACCGAGCTGAACGCTGATCTGGAGATGAAGGTGCATGAAGATATTTCAGTCTGTTCCCAGCGTGATGTGGCCGCGTTTGTGTCACTGGAGGGAGGGGGAGCCTGTTAGTTTTGGGAGCCTGTTTTGCTTAACTAATTAGAAATTGATTTGTCCTTCTGGTTTTGTGCAGATGTATGATTACAGTCTGGATATGTGGAGCTTGGGTTGCATGTTGGCTAGTATGATATTCCGAAAGGAGCCGTTTTTCCATGGCCACGACAACTATGATCAGGTGAGAGCTGGTCACGTCCCATCGCTGTTCTCTTAGCACCGTGAGGGATTCCTGCTTATATAAATATTGAGGGATCTGAGGAAGAGTTTAAGCATTTCTCTAATGGCTTCTCTGCTCAGCTTGAAGCCACGTTCCTTTTCTCAAGCGTGCAAGATTACCTAACTTTTCAAGTAGAAATAGATTTATAGTGCTTTGGATTTGAGCTCAGTAGGTGTAATGGTAGTTTTATTAATTCTGGTACGTAGATCAGCTACTCCTGAGGTTATGTTCTGTGCAGAGCCCCTGCCACTGTCCACCCTCCCTCCCTTCTGTACAGAAACTGTGAATTTGGTACAGGTTTACATAGACTCTGAAATCTTTGATGTGTTGCCTTTAGACCAAGATCTTTATACTTAAACCTTTGACGCTGTGCTCTGCATCTGAAGTGCAATATGGTCAGGGAAGTCAGAGCCAGGAGAAGACCCTGTGGCTGCTGGTTCACAGGTTCAAGCTCCCAGGGGAATGTGCTGCTGTATCTTCACACTGACCCTGGCGTTATTGTACCATTGCAGAACTGACTTCTTTTTCTCTCTGTTCCCAGCTGGTGAGGATAGCCAAGGTGCTGGGAACAGAAGATCTCTACGATTACATTGACAAATACAACATTGAACTGGATCCACGTTTCAATGACATCTTGGGCAGGTGAGCCAAGGCCTGGAGTAGCTCAGAAGCTCTTGGTAGAACTGGACAGCAACTGCGTTGTCAACAGAGCTTGAAGTAAACAAAAAATTGTGCTTATGGGAGAAATCAGAGCCAAGATCCTTGAGAAGTGTCACTTCGTGCCCTTGATCCCTTTTCCCAGTGCTTCCCATGGTCCTTTATCTGCAAATGGACTTGAGGAAAGGTTCTTTTGAAATGTCAGCTAGGCAATAAGTGAACTGCTGGAGCATAGAGCATGAAGGGCAAGTGCTCTCTCCAGTATTACAGTGGAAAAAATAAAAACCAATGGTACCAATCAGGTATTGCTTTAAGATGGCATTTACTTATATTTTTTCCTTCGTGGAGTTGTTTTGTGTGACACAAAAATGGCAAAACTATAAGAAATTGGTGTTGAGGGCATCGGGGAAGAGCAGGAGCTGGGATCTGAGGCCTGTAAACGTGCTCTGTACACGAGCCCTCGCGGTGTCCAGGGCTGTGGTGGCTGTGCCGCCACGTGGAGACGCAGTGTACTGCCACTGTGCACTGAGCTGCGGCCCTGCTCGGAGACAGAGACGTCTGTCAGGGTTCTTGCTCTTAAAAACACAAAGTTTGGCATTGAATGCCCTCTGCCTGGCCTGATCTGGGGGTCTTTTTTTCTCCTCCAGACACTCCCGTAAGCGATGGGAGCGCTTTGTTCACAGCGAGAACCAACATCTGGTGAGTCCAGAAGCTCTGGATTTCCTAGACAAGCTGTTGCGATACGATCACCAGTCACGACTTACAGCGAGAGAAGCCATGGAACACCCCTATTTCTGTGAGTATCGGCTGCTGTCCGGAGAGATCTGCCTCTGCCTCTGGGAAATCTCTGCTCCAGGAGCTAAGAACAGCAGCATAATAAGCCCGGTCTTTGGAAATAATTGCAGAGTGGTGGGTAAAGTAGGGCACTGCCACCTACACCAGTGAGGAAATGAAGCGTTATCTGCCCGTGTCAGGCTGCTGCATCGAGGAGGCTTTGGTGCTAAACCTGTGCTAATTTCAGCAGGTGTCTGGGTACGCAGGCTCCCGGGTTTTGATAGAAGCAGATAACTCTGGTTGCTTGAGAAATGGGCCCTTTTAAATTCCTTTTGTTACACAATGTGTACCTTCATGAGTGGTGTGTTCAGGGCTTGGTTTTGCAAGCAAAGATGTAACCCTGACTAGTAAATGTTTTTAACCGCTCTGTTTTTCACAAATTTGATATTTACATTTTTGAAACAGCTACGGCAACGCAAAGTATGAGCACATTTGCTCTTTTTTTTCTTTCTGGCTGCCGCACAGACTTGTGTAATTACCCACCAGTATAGATCTGTCATGCCTGTGGCAAACGTTCACTTGAAATGTTTGGCAAGTTTGGGCATTAGTGAAGCAGAAAGCTTGGAATGCGAGGGTTGGACAAACAGCTGAGCTAACTGGTGTCCAAGCAGAGAGAGCACTTGTACTGCTCAGCATCAGGGCAGAATTTGAAATTCCCTCGTCTGATGCAGTGGGTTTGGGAGGCAGGAAGGGGATGGCCCTGTTATTTACCCGCTGCTGAAAATGGAGTTAATGAGTGAACTGGGGATGTCTTGCAGAGCTCCAACAACACTCGTTACAGCTCACAGGCTACTGTGGGGTGTGTGATTGTAATTAGTGATCGTTTTCCTGCTTGCTACACCCATTTTCTGGGTTTGGCTTCATGCAGTTGCTTGGCATGGGAAGGAGATCAACTTCACCTTCGTTTCCTTCAGCCTTTGGTGCCCAGCAGTGCTGCTGAGCTCCAAAGCGCATCATTTAGGTGACTTTTCACTGATAATCTTGGTACCTTCTTGAGCTCTTCCCACTGGAACTGGTGGAAATTCCTGCAGCAGGCAGATGATGGCTGACGTTATGTGACGTAGCTTGCCAGGACCAGGCTGTGGGCGATGGGTGTGCTTCGGCCGCTGTCTCCAGCGCGGCGTCTAAGGGTGATGTGCTCTTCCTAGATCCCATCGTGAAAGACCAGGCTCGGATGGGCTCGTCCAACATGCCGGGGGGCAGCACTCCTGTCAGCAGTGCGAGTATGATGTCAGGTCAGTGGCATCTTAAAGCGTTTACCCAGGAGGGTGAGGATGCAGGTGGGGCGTGAGGTCACCTCCTGGGAGCGATGACGAGGAGGGCTATCAAGAAGTGGGTGGGAGAGCACGAGAGATACGGCCTCGCCGCAGCCTGTCGTGTTTTTCTGGTCCCGTTTTAAGCAGCGCTCTGCGGTTGGGGTTTTTGGCAGCGGTTTGAAGGACGGTGATCCTGCCACACACGTGACGCTCGTGTGTGTACAAACCTGAGCTCTTCTCAGAGGCTGCAGAGAACCATAATGGCTCTTTAATCTCAGCTTCTTTTGGCAGCTCAAAAGATGGAACAAAGCAGCAAAAAAAAAAAGCCGCCGCTTCATTTCGAGCCCTGGTTCCACTCTAACCCCTGCTTACCCCTCTCTCTTCCAGGGATCTCCTCAGTGCCAACACCTTCACCCCTTGGACCTCTAGCAGGCTCGCCCGTCATCTCTGCCACCACCACCCTGGGGATGCCGGTTCCAGCGGCGGCAGGCGCTCAGCAGTAGTGACGGGCTCCGTCTCCTGCTGCCTGGGCTGGGTCAGGTGGGGAAGAGGTTGGTTTTTTCTCCCCCCTCCGCCTCTCCTCAGGACGCAGCTCGTGCCTGGCAGGGGAAGGGAGGGGACGACCGCTTTTGGAGGCACCGTGTCTGAACTGTTGCTTGTGGATTTATAGTAGTTCAGTCATTATATACAAAATTATTATAGGCTGATTTTTTTTTTTTCTTTTTTTACTTGAACTTTTCGTAACTCAGGGGATTCCCTGAAAATACCTACAGATGGAATATTTCTCGGACAGTTGTTTGGTTTTTTTTTGCCCCTACCCCACCCCTTAAAAAAAAAAAAGTACTCTTCATTTAAGAACAAAGATGAATCAACAGCATTTCCAAGCTATTGCATCCTGCTGGAAATCTCTTCTCTCCATTGTTCCCACCATTCCTCCTCCACGAGCCCACACCTCGGGGGATTGTGCTGTTCTCCAGAGACTACCAAACCAAGTCTTCGTGAGGCAGGGGAGGGAATTCTTAAAATACCACTCCCATAAACCCCACGTCCTGCACATGACTCAGCCGGGGTGCGCTGAGGAGACAGCTCCAGCGTGGAGAGGTGGTGTAAGCTTAACGGGAGTAAACGCAGATCATGTCTGAAACCCTAATTGGATTGAATCATGTCTCCTTGGGAGGATGCCAGCTCGCCCCCTTGCATGTAATTTTAGTCTTAAAAAAAAATATGAAATTCCTGATCCAAACGGAGTCCCTGCCACCTCCCGAAAAAGGCGCTCCTGTCGAGTACACCGTACTCTTCATCAGCCCCCTGTCTCTGGAGGCTTCTTCCTGCCCACCGCTTGGCCCGGGTCTCTGGAATTAGTTTGTTATTGGGTCTGTTGTTTTTAAGTTGTTTATCTGAGTTTCAAGCTGGTGGCTACTTAAAGCTGGAAAAATCAGACTGCGCCGAGTGCGATGTCACATCTTCTTCACCCGCCATCCCCTCCCTCACGTGCCATGTGGTGAGAAATACCAGTTACCTCACAGTCTTGTAAATACGCACTGAGAGGAAGGAGCGAGCAGACGTTAACTTAAACTGAAATGGTAGATGAGTAATTGTGGACGAATATTCTCATTGACAACGGAAAAGCACCCTCGTTACAGCCCTGCTACCCCTTGCTGTGTATATATACTTTGTCCTTCATATGTGAAAGATCCAGTGTTGGAATTCTTTGGTGTAAATAAACATTCGGTTTTATTTATCGAGGTTAGATTGGAGTTCCCTGTGTAGAGGCCTCCCCGGGGTGGTGGGATGCTTTGACACGGGTGTAGTGGGCAGGCCGTGTCCCTGTTCTGTTGTGAGCAGTGCAGGGAAGCCTCACAGAAACGGTCACAACCCAAAATATCTCCTGGAGGAAGGGTCTTTTGCCGTAGAAACAAAACGATCTGCTCTTCTGTCTCAGCTCTGATGCAGGGGGAGTGGAGGTACTGAACCAGTGTTTAGTTTTCTGTGTGTGTTGCCGTTCACCGAGTTTCAGTGATTCATTCTCAGCCCTGTAACTCGTGTGGGGCACAGCTGCAGTGGCTGTGAGCACCCCTGTGTGTGCTCTGGGGGTGATGGCCCTGTCATTAATCCCACCTTACCTCCTTTTACAAGGCAGGGTGGAGCTGGGGGTCAAACTGACCACAGAGAAATGGGGCAGAACAGGAAACATGGCCCCTCTCTGGAGATTGCTGGTGAGAGTTGAGGTTTTTCACTTGCACCAGGGTAATTTCTCCCCCGTGCTTTCATCCAGTGGAAATACATCGTGCTTCGTCTTTGGTAACCTCAAATGATGGGAAGGTTGGGCTGCGTTGACCATTTCCTTGACGTGCTGTAACATAAAAGCACCGAGCGTGATGAAAATACAGCTCGTGGTCGTTGGCCCTAGGCTGTGAGCTACACACGACGTTCAAGCTGGTTCTTTTCTGTCATTTCAAGCTGATTTTCTCGCTACTGCCTCCAAACTTTATTTACACCCATTTTTTTGTTGTGGGGTTTTTTAAGTGCCTGCAGGGAGTGGCAGCAGCGCTGGTGGACCTGTTACCGAGTCCTGATTGCGCTGGGAAGAAGCTGCTCTATGGAGGTCTCTGGGTTTTTAATTAAAAACATTCAATTAAAGGTCCCGGGGACCGGACTAAACACGTGCCCCG
>NW_010172030.1:0-4152 GCF_000695765.1 Mesitornis unicolor | reverse complement strand
TCCCAGCAGCATTTTACCCCGCTGCAAAGCCGTTTTTTAGTGGTTTTTCCACCCTGGCCAGGTCAAGGGGTATTTTTGCTTTCCCCTGCCTCCGCCAGGGACACCCCTTAATCCCAGTTAAGATCCGGGGGGACCTCCCCCCCCGTAATCCCTGCTGAGCTTTATCCCCCGTGCACCTGGCAGGTTGCAGAGGTGTGGTGGATTTGTTCACCCGGATTAAGGCGTTGGGTTTGTCCTTGGGTTTATTTTGGGGGTTTTGGGAGGTTTTTTTGGCTTTTTTTTTCCTAATCTGAATTAAAACCCAGGTCTTGACAACCTGGACCCGTTTAACCCTTTCCCTCCCAGGGGAATTTCCCCTCAAACAGGAGCAGGAAAAGCCCCGGGTGCCCACTGCCTCCTAGTGCCCACTCGGTTGCCTCCCAGTTTGGATATTCCTGCCCAGCCTCCTGGGTGTCTCCCAGGAGGGTTTTCCACGGGGGGAGGCTGGATCTTGTCCCACTGTCCCCACAGCCACAGTCTGGTCAGTAGTTGCAGGTATCACACACCGTCCATGTCAGCACAAAGCTTTCCAAGGAGCAAATTTGGGGTTGGGGGTTTTTCTATGCTTATTCTATAACAAAACGCTTCCCGTTTGTGGTGCAGCATGGAAAAAAATTATTGGTTTTCCACCTGTTTCCAGCAGCAAGGTGTGATCTGCTTGATGGCACTGTGTAATGTGTAGATGTAGCACTTTGGGACGTGGTTTAGAGGCATGGTGGTGTTGGGTTGATGGTTGCACTTGATGATCTTAGAGATCTTTTCCAACCTTAGGAAAAGGGCTGTCTCACCCCTTGGTCCCATGGGGAAGGTTTCTCCCCTTAGCCAGGCACGCACAGAGGATATTCAAGAAATGTAAATGTGATACAGGTACTTAAAACTTGGGGTTTTATTGGCCAACTTCTGGTAGGACAGCAGGAAAAAAAACCCTGTGAAGGACTTTTTCTGGCAGTTTCAAAGCCCTGGTTTGCTCAAGATGGACATCTCGCACCCCCAGAGGCCATTTCATAGCAGGAAGGGGAGCAATGGGATCGATGGCATGAAAAGATCTGATCTCCTGGTTGGGATGAAGCACATGGATGGCTAGACAACGGTCTGACCCTTTGATTATTTTCTGATCTTCAGCTACATTTTGGATAACAATTTCTTTGGGAGCACATCTTGATGTCGATGGTGAAACAACCACAGTGTGGCCATGGCTGGATCTTTGATGGTACTTCTAGGGCAAGGGTGCTTGGAATGGTTGTGGGTCTTACAAACTCTATTAAGAAGAATCCCACTAAGGTCTGGGGTTTTTAGGGTCTCAAGAATTAAATGGAGGGAGAGAAAAAACCTATTGGGCTTGGGAGACCAGCAATGAAGAGGAATATCTAGAGGGAAAAGTGGCAGTGGAAAAATTAAAGGCAAGATGAAGAATGGATAAAGGGTGAAAAGGGAGGAGAAATCTCTCCAGCAAACACCATAACATCATACCATGCCTGGGAGCAACAACAACCCAAACCCAGATGGGGACACAGAAAGTGGGGGTCTCCTGGCTCATGAAGTGGCTTTGAGTTTTATTTATACTGAAGTTTAATCTATGCTTATTTGGCATCTTTATTTTCTGCCTCCCTGTAATTTTCTCTCTTCTGCCTTTTAGCTCTTTTATTTTTAATTTTTTTTTCCAAAAAAAGAGGGGCGAGGTAGAGAAAATCATTATGCGTTTGCTTAAAATTGAAATGAAATATTTCAGCATTTAAATTTTCCAGGTTTATGGGGAGAAAATAAGAAAAAAGGAACCTTGCATCCAAAGAGCAACCATTTGGGAGATGAAAAGAAAACACTATGTCCCTATTTTGCCAGAGTAGATTTCAAATACGCAGCCCAGGACGTTCTCCGGAGGAAAGCAAAAGGTGGGTTTTTTTTTCCTCTTCCCCTGAACCCGGGGATTCTGGGGAGCTCCCAGCTGCTCAGAAGGACCCACTGCCCACCCAGTGCCCTCCTAAGCTCATTTAAGACGGATCACAATTTATTGCAGCAAAGGAAGACAGGGGGTTGTGATGACCCCATTTATCTCTCATCGTTTTGCTAAAATTGAATTATTTTGCTTAGAGGAATTTCATTCTCTGTTTGCATGGGTGTGGCAGCCTACAAAATAAAGTAGTTTTTCTGACATGTGACAGATACTGCAAATAGAAGCTGGCAACACTTCGTGTTTGGAGCAGGATATTGGGGCTGATCAAATGTTTCCTTCAAATCATACTTTTAACTGCACATCCTTGATGCTGACCCTGTGCCACCCTTCGGAGCAGGCAGGGATTGAACTTCTTGAAATAGGATGATTTGAAATTTCGTTAAGAACATTCCCAAACTCATCCTTTCTCCTCTGTCCTGCTGATATTTTTGGGGAGCAAAGGTTTTGGTGTGTTTTCCTTGGTGGTCCTCCTGATGCTCTCCCCATTCCAGCATCCCTCCAGCTCCCTGGGTGGGATGGGATGGCTTTGGGATGCAACCGGTACGAGAGTCAGGGTGGAGGCAAAACCCTCTCCCAGCATCACACTCAGCAGCAGCCTTGCTGCAAACCCCCGTGATTTCTTTTGCACTTTGAGGGTGACAACTTTTTCACTGTGAGGGTGACAGAGCACTTGAAGAGGCTGCCCAGAGAGGTTGTGGAGTCTCCTTCTCTGGAGACATTCAAAACCCGCCTGGATGCCTTCCTGTGCGACCTAGTCTAGGTGATCCTGCTCTGGCAGTGGGGTCGAACTAGATCTTCTGAGGTCCCTTCCAACTTCTAAGATTCTGTGATTCTGTGATTCAGCTCACTGAGTCTTGTCTGAGACATGCTGAACTTCCTTGTGAAGTTATCCCTCTCTTCATTAGGATTTACTCACCACATTTTGTTTTCTGCTCTGTGTGTCTTCATCCTGCAGACTGCTTTTCACCTTTCCAGCATTGTCTCCTAATGGCTTGGTCTGCCCTGGGTTACTCCAAAGGTGACCTGCACCCATCTGTCCCGGTTTGAGCTAAATAGAACTAATTTTCTATTTAGTGATTTTACTTTTCAGCTCAGTCTCTTCTAAGTGGCTGAACTTGCTGAAAGTAACAGCATGTTTTATCAGACAGTGTTCACTTCTACAAGTGATAGTGCTTGTATGGTATGTAAACATCACAAGGCCGCTGTCTCACCATGGGTGCCATATCTGCACCTGCGGGGAGGAGCGGACAGGACAGATCATCCAAAACTGACCAATGAGGTATTCCATCCCACATACGTCATACTCAGTATAAAGCTGAGGGTCCACGAGGGTCTCGGCCCTTCTCTGCCCTCTGCTCTTTTCTTCTCTTGCGATGGCCGAAGTCCAAGCAGAACCCTGCTAGTTCATCTGCCTCCGATCCTGATCCGTGTGTTCCTGAATCCAATTCCTACATCCTACTTCCACCTGCTGCTGAGTCTGATCTGGGACTTTTCCAGTGCCCTGCTCCGCAGAGCCTCTGGTGACATATTCGTCATTGTGTGTGTGTGGGGGGGGAGGATTTTATATTGGTTTTATATATACTTGTACATATCTGTATATATTCCATTATTTTCCCTATTTACATTATTATCCTGTAGTATTAGTATTGTTTCATTAAACCTGTTAGTTTTCTTTTCCAACCCGTAAGTCTCTCTCCCTTATTTTCTTTCTCTTCTCCTTCTGGGGAGGGGAGAAGGGTTAATAGAGAGCGTCTGTCCAGGATTTAGAGGCCAGCCCAGCCCTAAACCATGACACCATCTCCCCACCTCTAAGGGGGACAATAGCCTTCAAACCTAAGGGGAACCCACCCTAACTGATGAAAATAAGATGGAAAAAATAAACCCAACTGAATGAAGAACAACGTTGAGACCAGTATCTCCTGCAGCAGTGGAGGGGCAGGACGCTGCTCTCCGGTCCATTCATCATGTCCTAGGCATCACGTGTCAGGGCCTGAGATGGTGGCATGGGCTATGTTGCACAAGAGGAGTCCAAGGGCTGTATCGGGGCTGTCTGATGCTCATCATCAAGAATTTGTCTACAACAGACCCACGGCCAATGAGTGCATCAGTACAGGTAAACGCGCGGTCTTCAGTTATTCACAGAATCACAGAATCACAGAACG
>NW_010172029.1:0-2913 GCF_000695765.1 Mesitornis unicolor | reverse complement strand
CATCCTGCAGAGCTGCCCGGTGCGTCGGCCCCAAGCGGGCGCTGCCGGGGAGGAAGGGGCCGAGGAAGAGGACGTGGTGGTGGTGATGGACGGAGCTGGAGAACACGGGCAGGCCGGCCTCCCCGCCGCCCAGGGCCTGGGCTTCGGCGCGCAGGAGGAGCTGCTCCTGCTCTTCACTATGGCCTCCCTGCACCCGGCCTTTTCCTTCCACCAGCGGGTCACCCTACGGGAGCACCTGGAGCGGCTGCGGAGAGCCTTATGCGGGGACCAGGAAGAGGAGGGCTTCGGCCGCCACCAAGCCCAGGTAACACCGCGTTCTGGTCTCTTCCCGCTGTGCCATCTCACCAGGCGGTTTCCTTCTCCTTCCTTCACCCCCCTCCCCATTTTCAAGGAGCTGAGGGCGGCCGCTTGCCTTTTCCCGAAGCCCCACATTGGGATGTGGCCCCTCCCGTCTTGCCTCCTTACTCGTCCTATCTCACTCGTCCTATCTCACTCCTCCGGCCATCCCAGAGGTGTAGGCCCTGGCCACCCCAAAAAGCTGCTGTAGAGTTTCTGGTACGAGTTTCTTGTCGTGACGTAAGGATGCCTGACTATGATGGAGTAGAGTAGGAGAGGGAGGACTTTTTTTCTAGCCTGCCATGCTTTCTGGAACCCTGCTTTTTGAATCCTGCCTCACTGGAGCCCAGGGTGCAGAGTGCTGCTACAGCGTGACTGGCCACCTTGTATGCTGTAGGCCACTGAAGAAGTTGAACCATGCTGAAATACAGATGACAGCTTGACTAAACTTTTAAAAATAATAATCAAGCTAGACAGAAACCATACTGCCTAAGAGAGCATTCTCTAGGGGCTTAAAACAGTAGAATGTGTGAAATAATAGTTTTTATATGGAGCCTGCTTTCCTCTCCCCCAAATGAGATGTAGGCTCGGACTTGGTAAGGATCAGGGCAGCAGTCAGAGTCAGTGGTTCTAGGGCTGCTGCTCTGAAAAGCCACCTTCAGTAAGGAGCCTGAAGATATTTGGGAAGAGGTGGTAATCATTCTACTAAAGCAGCAGACTGAAATGTCACAACTGGAGCTTCTGTTTAGAGAAAAGCAGGTTTTCAGGGTGGCTGTCAGGAAACAGCAGAGCACATCTTGAAAGCAGATGTGCCACTTGTTGCTGGAAGGTGGCTGTCACTGGGAACAAAGATTTTCAGCCAGTGGTACTGAAGCATTTTCCTCTGCAGCAGCTATGTTTAAACTTGTGTTTTTGCCCAGTGCCATTCATTACTGCCCTCTTGACAAGCATTGGCTTTAAAATCTGCCCTGTATTTATGCAACCAAGCCATTGCCTTGGAGCTCTGCAGTTTCTGGTCTATAGATGGCCTCTCATGTGAAGGGGAAGAAAGGGCTGGAAGATAGGTGTTTATAATGCTGTTCAGCTGAACACGTCAGGTCTTCGTCGGGTGCTTAACAGAAACAGGTACAAAACAGTAAGGGCTGAGGCTTTTGGATTTTGTTTCTAAGTTTGCGTGCTGTGCTGTCCCGTTCAGCCACTCCTAGAAAACTGTTTTACGCAGCCTGCCGTACGAAAGGCTGCTTGGTAAAGACAGGATCTGCCCTTAAGGAGTACTTGAAGAGATGGGGATGAATTTCTAAGCCTTCAAATACATTAAGTAAATGCTTGTATCATTTTAAGGCTAAAGCACGTTTGGCAGGTCATAAACTAGTGGGTACTGAAATCATAATGGATTCATAGCAGAAGTCCAAAAAGTGTTTATTTTGGCTCATTGACCTGCATCAAGTCTAGCTCTATTCCAGAATTACTCCTGGAAGCCCATCTTTAGGGGGAGAAGATTGAGTTGCAGGAAGTGGGAAGACTGGAGTCTGTTTGTGCTGGGTTTTGAAGTGCTAGTAGCTAGAAACATGCTGCCTGCCTGAAACTGGCACTTCAGCTGTAGCTGTTTGGTGTGTCCCACTGAATGCACTAGGAGATGAGGCTTTTGTGAACTGTTGGAGCTGAAGCCTGTGTTGTGCGGTGTCCTGGCTTTGCTGTAAAAGCAGCCTTCCAAGTTGTGGTTTCATTTACTCAGGAAACACCGAGAGACCCGACTCAGCTTGGCTGAACATGCACATCACATTCCCTGGTCTACTTGGGACTGAAACGGCATCCCTTCTGTAGGGATCCCTTTCTTCGTGGTTAAATTGGAAGTACAGCAGAGCCTCTTCTGGGAAGTAATGGCTGACAGAGAACAGAGAGATGGGTGGGTTTCTGCTCAGTATTTTCACTTGACGTTCACAGGGACAGTGGGACCCTCACAGATAAGACACTGGAGGAAAGGGAGTTTAGTAGCACGGTTAAAGACTTCCCTGACACAATGCAGCAGTGCTGTTAAATTGAACTTTATTTAAAATCCTGCCAGGTGTCCACAGGCTTTTTATCCCCCTTTAACGTCTGAAATTTAAGCCTTCAGGGCTCTGCATTTGTCAACTAAAGCAGTTCGTAGACCTCACGGCTGGCTGCGGGTGAGAAGGGCTGGGCTCCCTCTTTGGTTATAACCCGCTCTGCGGCCCTGTAGGCAGCAGCACACGCAGCTTTAGCTCCCGCCCTTGCTCTGTTCGTGGTGCCCTGTGCCTTTCCAGCCTTCCCCGGCCCAGGCCGTGTCCCCCTGCGGCAGCCCGGGGGGGCCGCCGTGCTTCACGGCCGCACGGGAAGTGGCCGGAGCAGGCGGTTCCTGTCACGTTTAGCAATGGCCGCACCTGGAAGGAGGGCTTGAACTCTCCCCTCCCCCGTTAAATGAGGACAGCTTGTTTTTGCGAGGACTGAGGAACCGATACGGGGGCAGGGGGACCCCAGCCCAGAGAGCACCGTCACGGCGCGGAGGTCTCTCCTCTGAGAACGGCCGGGAGGGAGGGGGTGACCTCTCGCTTTGTT
>NW_010172028.1:0-6433 GCF_000695765.1 Mesitornis unicolor | reverse complement strand
TCCCTTCCAACTCCTCATATTCTGTGATTGTTTGTGTGTGACTCACTCTGGCACGTGTCCGATTCCTTGTAGAAAGCTGCAGGGCACTGTTCCACGCAAGCTCCTTCATGGAGAACGTAGCCCTCCATGCACTGCAGGCAGTCGCTCCTCCGGGGGCCTTTACAAGCGTTACAGCTCCAGTCACACTCTGGAAAGAAAGCAGTGTCAATGTAGGGCAGCTCTTTCTTGGGTGCTCACCTTACACAAGTGTTTACCCCTATAAGCTCTGCTAATATAGACCCTACAAACAAAAAAACACTGTAAAAACTGTTAAAGATAAATTAAAAAGAAACCCAGAAAGCATGATTTGTTCTGAGTGACTGATTTTTCATTCCCCTCTTGGACCTAACGTGTGCTAACTATGTCAAACTCGAGCAGGCTTGGCTCCTGTTCAGCATTCAAACCTGCTAACGGTGGCACAGTTCTGTTGCCCATAAAGTCTGACTTGATCCCCAGAGCAGCAATGCTCCACTTCTGCCAACACTGAGCTGGTTGCTCGTTAGCAATTATCTGCCCTGCTTCATCAATCTCACGCTTTCAAATGACTCTGACCCAAACATAATGAAATCCTTGTCCCTCTCTGTCCAAATGTCCCCCTGGGAAGTCTACTGGCCAGGAACACACTGGATCCAGCTGGGATCAGCTGTGCCTTCATCAGGTTTGTATCAGCAATTAATGACACTTGGCTGATGAGACAGAGAAATGGGCAAGAGGAAGAGGGGGTGGAAGCAGGGACTCACTGGGGTGAACCAAACCACTCTGGTCCATGCAGCATGTCCAAGATAAAGCCAGGAGAGGAGTCCTGTCTCATTCCAAAAGCCTAAATATGAGACACCACCACCTATCTGAAGAACTGCAACGTTAAGTTTGGTTAAGCTAGAAATGAGCACTGAACAAGTCATTTGTGTTATATCTTGGGCTTAGTGGTGTTAGCCACAATAAATCCCCATTATCCTCACTGATTCCCATTAGGGAGCACTCTCCTTGGGAGTTTTGGAAACCTGTCAAGTCATGTGTCTGTTAAATCACTCCAAACTCTTGTTTCTGCAGTCATCCAGTGATGCAGCATTTAATAGGCCAGAGAGAAGGAGAAGGTAAGTACACCAGGCCCTCTAAGCACTCTGACAAAGACTTATCCTGGTCAGCTCACTCGTTATTCAGCTGACCCACGACTAAACACATCGCTGGACCTGACCCTTGCCAAGTTTGCCAGCTCCCTTCCTAAATAATTTACAACAGAAGGGTTTGCAATAATCTTTCACAGAATCCCAGACCGTTAGGGATTGGAAGGGACCTCAAAAGCTCATCCAGTCCAATCCCCCTGCCGGAGCAGGAACACCCAGATGAGGTTACACAGGAAGGCGTCCAGGTGGGTTTTGAATGTCTGCAGAGAAGGAGACTCCACAACCTCTCTGGGCAGCCTGGGCCAGGGCTCTGGCACCCTCACTGAGAAGAAGTTTCTTCTCCAATTGAAGTGGAACCTCCTGTGTTCCAGTTTGTGTCCGTTACCCCTTGTCTTATCATTGTTTGTCACCGAGAAGAGCCTGGCTCCATCCTCATGACACTCACCCTTTCAATATTTATAAACATGAATGAGGTCTCCCCTCAGTCTCCTCTTCTGCAAACTAAAGAGCCCCAGCTCCCTCAGCCGCTCCTCAGAAGGGAGATGCTCCACTCCCTCCATCATCTTTGTAGCCCTACGCTGGACTCTCTCCAGCAGTTCCTGTCCTTCTTGAACTGAGGGGCCCAGAACTGGACGCAATATTCCACTGAATATTTCACTGAAAGGTTGAAGTGTGCGACAGCAAACTGCCGAAAAAGAGCAAATAAACGGTAAAAACCACACAAGTGGCCCGTTACTGAACAACTCCCCCCTCATACACAGCTTTTAGGGTAGGCCACCTGCACAGATCATGCCGCAATATAACAGATTATTAGGCAAAGCACTTGCAATTTCGTTCTCTTCCCTTATTTCCTGCAAACCAGCGATGTATTTTTCACCTCTGCAAGTCCTGCTGGAAAAATCCAGGTAGTACTGCTGAGCACAGCTCTCGTCCTGGCACTCTCCGAACAGGAGGACCTTGGCTGGGTCTCTGCAGGACGTGCAGCCCGCGGCTGACTCACAGCTCAGGCACTGGCTGCTGCACGCTGCGGGAAGACAGAGAGAGAGAGAAAATCACTGTAATTACAGCTGTACAAGTAGAAGTGGTGTTATCCTGCAGCCTCGCTAGCTCCTCTTGTCCTCTTTGATGGAAACCTGTGGAGATTTCAGAGCTTTTCCTTCTTACACTTCTTTTCACAGCCTCCAAAATGTGAAATGCCTCCTTTCCTTTGGAACAGACTGTTACATCTCCTCTCCTCTGGACAGGTTAGGGTAAAACACTGACCCTGGACTCAAATAGGAGCTTCCCCTGCCTCTGTTTTTCTTATTCTCTTTAAGCAACCTGCATTTCATGTTGCTGTGTGACTGCTCTGGTGATCCTGCTGTGGCAGGGGTTGCACTGGGGGAGCTTTCCAGGTCCCTTCCAACTCCTCATAGTCTGGGATTCATATAATTCTGGATTTAACTCACAAATGCACAAATTTGGAGATCATAACAGACTGCTGCAACCCAGTCAGTAAACCCTGGTAGGACCAAAGGCCCATTTAATTTCATTGAATGATTCCACCTTTTTGTTTGCACACAGTGTGGGATTCTGGGGCTGTAAGGAGCAAATAAAGATGCCAGGAAAAATAAATGTGGGGATTTACTGAATTTAGGATCAGAGTCCAGAAGTTCAGAGTATTTCAACTCAACTCTTTGACGTGCAGGGTCTAAACTTCTCAAGCCAAGTCCACTCAGTGTTGACATCAGGGCTTAAAAGCCCACTCTGATTCTGGTGAGACGAAACTTTACAAAAACAATCTGCAGAAAAGATGCCTGCTTTACACCAACAGCTGTAATTGCCCTGCTAGCAATTAAAATGATGGTGCGTACAGAAGGGACTGCTACCCCCCTGACCAAAATACCCCTAAGTGTTGCTAAACCCCTACCAAGCCAGAATCTTTGCCCAAGTTCAATTATGTACTTACAACAGATCTGAAAAAAGCTCTGAAAACACAGCTCCTGGTGTCTAAATTAAAGAATAAAGCACAGCCGGCAACTTTTAATGGAACATCAAACCAAACCTCTCACAGTCACAGTTTGGGTGCTAAATGCCAATAAGGTTACTTGCAGAAATTAAACTCGATTAGGGTTATACTAATTGCAGAAATTATTGCTTTTCACTTAACTTGGGGTTTCATAACCACTACACCTCAAAATGCTGAAGGAAATGTGAAAATACCCACATTGCTCAAACTGAAATGAGAACCCAGTGCCCTTCAAAAGAGTTACACGCTTTACCTCATCTGAAAAATGCCACAGAGCTCAATGTTAAGGTACAAATGAGTTTCACAGAACACAGACCGTTAGGGATTGGAAGGGACCTCAAAAGCTCATCCAGTCCAATCCCCCTGCCGGAGCAGGAACACCCAGATGAGGTTACACAGGAAGGCGTCCAGGCGGGTTTTGAATGTCTGCAGAGAAGGAGACTCCACAACCTCTCTGGGCAGCCTGGGCCAGGGCTCTGGCACCCTCACTGAGAAGAAGTTTCTTCTCCAATTTCAGTGGAACCTCCTGTGTTCCAGCTTGTGTCCATTACCCCTTGTCCTATCATTGTTTGTCACTGAGAAGAGCCTGGCTCCATCCTCGTGACACTCACCCTTTAAATATTCATAAACATGAATGAGGTCTCCCCTCAGTCTCCTCTTCTGCAAACTAAAGAGCCCCAGCTCCCTCAGCCGCTCCTCAGAAGGGAGATGCTCCACTCCCTTCATCATCTTTGTAGCCCTACGCTGGACTCTCTCCAGCAGTTCCTGTCCTTCTTGAGCTGAGGGGCCCAGAACTGGACACAATATTCCAGATGTGGTCTCAACGCAATATTCCAGATGCGGTCTCAAAGTTTCTAACAAAGAATCCAGTAGCTGCTTTTGGGCGCTCCGGTGCCAGTCAGGTTTCACCTAACTTAAGAATCCTACATGGGATCATTGCTATTTGTAAGTGCTATGAAAAGCCAACTATTACAAGCATGGTAAAACGTTTCACCCAAGGCCTAAATCCATAGAAATCAAGTTACTGACAGAGGCAGGCCAGAAAAGTAAGCAAAACCTGCATCTGAAAGCAATCCCATCTGCTTGTTTTATCAGCAGGACTCCGTATCTGCATTTTTAAGCCCATGAAGAAGTTGTTAAGCTTGGCGCTGATCCTCGGCCAGCAAAAGCCGTTGAGGTTCAAAACATCTCCGAGAGCCCACACGTGCACTCAGCAACTTCATCCCAAACCTGAGCTCCTCCAAAGTTGAAGAGAGACCAAATTTTTTCAGCTCAACAGCCAAGGTCCGTTTAAACAAGTGTGGTTACCTCCAAGTGGCAGCTTTTCAGCACCTTGGGATGGTTTTTATCTACACTGGGTATCAGCAGTACCTCACTTGAAAAGGCACAAGTGACTCTTGGAATGCCAAAAATCTGACGAGCCTCCTGCCACAAGGATTTAAAAATCACTTAAAATGCCATTTGCAGTAAGAAAAGTTTCATTGTAGATGAATTTGCTTGCCAAAATCTATTTGCACTTGAGGTGCTGAACCAAATTCAGGAAGGGTACAGTCCTCAGGAACATTTCACTCCTACCCCAAGGCAGGGGCTGTCAATAGGAAAGAGTTCATTAGCAAAGGGCATTTTAATTAGGGAGAGAGGGATTCTGGTGTAGTCAGCAACAGGAGAATCCACACTGCAGGAGAGAACAGCGAATGGCTTGTAGGCCTTATAGGAAACTGTTCAGGACACTGAGAACCCCACAGCTCCTGGGTTTATTCCTCTTTTTTATTACTTTCCTTTTTTCATGACTATTGAATAGCCTTTTTTTTTTCTGCCAGCGGAAAAATGGTACAAACTCTTCCTCCTATTTCCTTTAACTTATGCAAGGTGTCTCCGTTTCTGCTGCTAAGATGGAAAGAACAGTTTCAGGAGAACCATATATTTCCACAAAAGGCAGGTAAAGCTGACAACCACATCAGCTTCCTCCTATAGGACCTCAGCAGTGAAGAAATTGGGTCCAGATAGGATGACGCTGATACTCGGTGCAGCACAACAGAGTTATTTTATCATAAAGCAGGATAATTTAAATCAGAGTAATGCAGGACTTAACAAACCCGAGTGTTTGGGTTCACAGCAACCAAATCACTCAAGCACTCCCTCATTTTTAGGTGTGTGTATTAGAAGGGGGTCAGTTCAAGCAATTTTCTCATATTTCTTATGTCTCTGGGCCATGTAATTTGGCATTTTGGAACATCAAGCCCAATAATGACGTGAGCAATAACCCAATTTGATGTCAAGGCCAGAGTGAGCATAGAATAATAAAGGCAAAGAGAGGCCCTGGGGGTAGCAGGGGCAGGATAAAACATCTCAGATCAATGGCAACAGATCATTAGGAGGTAAAAATATCACAGCTCAACCAAGTCAGTTGGGGATGTGCCTAGAAAGTTGTACCTTGTCTCTGCTGTGGAAAAACATGGCAAAAACACTATGGTCTGAACAGATCTCCATGGCAGGCACTGGTAGTGCGGTGAGAACGGGGTTTGCCTTAGTTAAACCTGGTGTAACCCTGTCAAGTTTCCACAGAGTTCAGTATCCACCAGTACTTTTGGCTGCCTCCTTGAGCACTACCTCAACAAGTTAAAAAGGAGGCCTACACAAGCTCTCCTGCAGGTTTTTAACTACAGGACAGTCAGCAACAAAACTGCAACTCTGTTCAAGCATAAGCCACGCTGCAGGCTCTGTTTCTAAGGCAGTTAATCACTCCTGTCAGCTCGCACCCAAATTTTAGGCACTTGAAATCTCACTTCTCCAGGCAACAGGAAAAATGAAGCGAAGGAACAAGCCAAGACATGTTGGTGAATACACTGAGGAGAGGAGAGGAGACGTGGCCTGGAGGCAGACACTCACGTTTGCAGGTCTGGCTGCTGTCCCTGTAGTAACCCAGGGGACAGGCTGGGACACACGTGCTGGCGTGGGACAGGACCAGGCTGGCGTTGCAGGAAGAGCAGGAAGAAGGACCTCCGCCGCTACAGGTTCTACAGGAGGGGTGACACTCTGCAGAGACAGCAAGGACAAACAGTTCTGTTCAGGGAAAAGCAGATCTTTGAGCAAGCTTCACAGGGTGCAGCAAAACACCCTCAGAGACTGAGCATGGGGACATCTCTCATGCTTTTTCTCGATTATTTTTAGGTCAGATCCCCCTAAGCCTGCTGTGCTTTGTCTATTTAGGAACCACTTAGTGCTCTTCTGACAGCTCCACACCTCCCTGAAAATTTACATC
>NW_010172027.1:0-1283 GCF_000695765.1 Mesitornis unicolor | reverse complement strand
CCCGTGCCCCACAGCCCCCTCCCCAGCGCAGCACCTGTGCAGTAGCCGGGGGGCAGCACCTCGTCCTGCCGGTAGCACTCCTCTCCCACCAGTTGCCGCAGCGCCTCGGCCACCAGCCCCTTGTAGCTGCGGGGACACAGAGCGGGGTCACTGAGGAAGGGGCCCAGCCTGGCCCCCCAGCATCGAGACGTGGAGACCCCCAGGAGTGAGGAACGGAGCGAGGTTTGGGCTGTGCTGGGGCAGGAGGGGACAGCTCAGCTCATCCTCGTGGTGTTGCTGCAGCAGGGGCACGTTCCCCTTCCCCAAACGGTCACCAGCACCGGCAGGGGCTGCCCAGGGCAGGGCTGGAGTCCCCATCCTTGGGGGGATCCAAAAACTGCGTGGATGTGGCACTTGGGGACGTGGCTTGGTGGGCTTGGGGTGACTTTGATGATCTCAGGGGTCTTTTCCAACCTCAATGAGTCCATGTTTTTGTGGTGGACTCGGCAGCGTTAGTTTGCGGTTGGGGTTGATGACATTAAAGCTCTTTTCCAACCAAACAACTCTACACAGCTCCTGCTTCTCCTCTGCTCTGCTCACACCACAGCTGCAATCTTGTGTGCAGTGCTGGGCCCTCAGCTCAAGAAGGACAGGAACTGCTTGAAAGAGTCCAGCAGGGCCACAGAGATGAGGTGTGGATCTGGCAGCCATGGTGAGACAGTGGCCTTGCCATGTTTCCTTACCATACAAGCGCTATCTCTGGGAGAAGTGACCACTGGGGAGCATCTCCTGCTGAGGAGCGGCTGAGGGAGCTGGGGCTCTTGAGCTTGGAGCAGAGGAGCCTGAGGGGTGCCCTCATTCCTGGGGATCCATTGGGAAAGGGCAGTGTCAGGAGGAAGGAGCCAGGCTCTGCTCTGGGCTGTCCAATGGCAGGACAAGGGGCAATGGTCCCAAGCTGGAGCACAGGAGGTTCAAGCTGAAGATGAGGACAAACTTTGTGAGTGTGAGGGTTCTGGAGCATGGCCCAGGCTGCCCAGAGAGGTTGTGGAGTGTCCTTGTGTGGAGACCCCCAAAGCCCTGGCCGTGTTCCTGTGTGACTGCTCTGGTGACCCTGCTCTGGGGGGGTTGCACTGGGGGAGCTCTCCAGGTCCCTTCAACTCCTCACGTTCTGTGACTCTTCAGCCCTCAGACCCCACGCGTGGACCCTACCCCAGCCGGGGTCCCAGCCCCCGTCCCCGCTGACCTGTACTTCCTGTTGGCCTCGTCGGCCGTCAGCGCGTGCTCGAACATGAGGACGCGGTAGC
>NW_010172026.1:2943-3161 GCF_000695765.1 Mesitornis unicolor | reverse complement strand
ATTATATTATGATTATATATAGATTATAGAATATAAAAGATGATTTGATAAATGTTATTATAGATCAGATTATTACACAATTACTATATATAAACTATAACGTATAGAATATGATTTCTATCAATTATTATATGGAAAATTATGTTTCTATGAAGTATTCAGTACAAAACTACGATTATCTGATTATGGCTCCAGGAGGGGCTGGAGGGGGGAAGGGG
>NW_010172026.1:2611-2925 GCF_000695765.1 Mesitornis unicolor | reverse complement strand
GGCCGTTGAGAACCCGACTCTCCCTTCACCCCGTATTTTATTGCCGAAACCTCAGTGGACCCCACGTTGACCACAGCTCTGTGATCTCGCACCAAGGCCATCCTCGGTTTGGCTTTTTTGTAGGTAGAAGCATGAAAGGAACTGGGTTTTTATTTAAAATATCTCCTGCCATTGAGTTTCTACTCTGCGAGCTGCGAATAAGGTCACTTTTCTGCGAGAAAAATGGCCGGTTTAGTTAAAAACAGCGAATTTTGGGTCGCGTCCGTTCCTGGTGGAAGCCAGCGCCGGTGTTGGCCTGGTTTTGGGGCGGTCCC
>NW_010172026.1:0-2565 GCF_000695765.1 Mesitornis unicolor | reverse complement strand
TTTGCCCTTGTCTGGGTCCCTGAGCCCCTTTCCAAAAACCAGTGATCGCCCCCCATTTCTCACCGCTGCTTCGAGAGATCCTGCAAAATCTTCCTCAATAATTAAACGAGGAAAGGCCTAAAAATAGCGCCGTGATCTCCTCTCCGTGGCAGGAGAATGGGAGGGGAGAGCAGGGGACGCGATGTCCTCTGTGTCCCAAAGTTCCCCCCGTGACACCGGGTGCGGGATTTCGGGAGGAAGGGTCCGGCGATGGGAGCTGAGATGCTCCCCAAAGCCTTGGGGGTGTTTTATCCTTGGAAAGGGCTTTTTTGGGGAGTGTTTTAGGTCTCTGTGGGGTTTGGGGGGTCAAGGGGGGGGTGCTCAGCACCTTGGGGTGCAGGGATTTGGGGACCGCGTTGTCCCTTCAAGGGAGGGGTTTGTGTGTCCCCATCCCACGGGGAGATGCGAAACGGGAGCAATCCCGGGGCAGAGCGATGGGAAACGGGGCTGCAGCCAATTACGCTTGGAGTGTAATTAATTAATTAACGCTGGATGCTGCACTGGGCATGGGGAAAAAGAATGGGGATGGATGCTATGGGAGCACTGGGATGACTGGGAAGAGGAGACAGGGAAGATTTGGGGATGGGGAAGATCTGGGGATGCAGAGCAGCCCTGGGGCAGGAGGAGGAAGGGAATGAGCATTGCTCCAGTACCCCAGGACCTCCCCGCTCCCCAAATGGGGTTCCCGGCCTCCAAAAACAGGCGAGGAGCATGGCTGGGGTGGGAAAACCAAAGAGGCATCCTCTGGAGCCGAAATTTGGCATTAAAACAGAGTGGAGGACACTGGGAGGGAAGCGTGGATCAGACTGGGAGGAGATGGAGCGAGCGAGCCTGGACGCTGAGCTGTGCTCCCCGGGGTCACATCCAGGAGGGTTCTGGCCCTTTTTTGGGGGCCTTTTTCGGTGTCACAAAGTGTGGCCGAATCCGCGGCGCCGAGCTCTGGGCACGTCCCATCCTCATGGAGGCTCTGAGCTGGGTCAAACCCAAGGCCAGGAGCTGCTTTGACTCATCCAGGAGAGGGGTTTTGTGTCTTGTGGGGTTCCCTTCGTGCTGGTTTAACTGGCTCGGTGGTGGGGAAGGCGCCGGACCCTTTCATTATGGCCAGGAATGGGAGATAACGTCTGGATTTGGGGATCCGGGACGGCCCCATGCAGCAAAGGGCTCCTGGCAGCACCAGATCTTGGTTTTTTTGAGGTTGCAGAGCCTGGAGCTGGAAATTTGGGGGAGTTCCTTGAAAATTGGGCTGCTCCCCGTCAGCAGCGACTCCCACGCGCGGAGGAGCCGCGGTTCGGAAGCAAAAAAAAGGAGAGATGCAGTTAATGTGCAATTGCGAGATGCTCTTTGGGGTTGTTTTTTTTAATTAACTCCCCTCCTCACTGGTAAAGCACCAGGAGCTGGGAGATGCTCTCACCCTGCCCCAGCTCCCGCTGCCGTCCTGGCTGGAGACCTCCAGTATGGACCAGTAAAGCCACCACCAGCTTGGGCTGAGCTCAACTGGGCTGGGTTTGCTGCCTGCAGGAGATTTTGGGACATCAGCCCTGGTTGCTCGCCCAGGGCAGCAGAGGGGTCCTACCTGCACCCCAATCTATCGTGGTCCAAGCCCCCATAGCCCAGCTCGGAGGGGGTCGCCCTCTCTTCACCTCGAGGTGCTGGTGAGGATGAGCTGTCCCCTTGATGCTGGCCTTGGGGACGTTGGTGCCACTGCTTTGTCCCCACAGAGGGTGACCCTGATCTGCAGGATTTTGGGCAGGACGCTGAGGTTGGGGGCTGCCTGTTCTGTACCAAAATTGGGGTTTCTGCCCCCCCCGGGACCCTCGTGGTGCGGTGCCCAGAGAGGGGAACTGGGCCAGGACTGGGGCGAATCCCAGTTTAAGGCAAAAGGTTACGGGCGGGAAGGAAGCGGTCGTAAAGCAAACACGATCGGCACAGAAAATAGACGGGAAAGGACAAAAATAGCCCCCAGGGTCACAGTGTGGCCACAGAGAGGAAGCGGGGCTGGTTCGGGGTGGGGGGCCGCTCTCCCAGCCCACCCTGAAGCACTGAGTCATGGGGATGGTGATGAGCCCTCCCAAAACTCACTGCACCCCATGCTTGAGCCCTCCCAAAATTTGCTGCGCCCCGAGTCCTCCCAAAATTTGCTGCATCCCATGCCTGAGCCCTCCCAAAATTCACTGCACCCCCACAGCTGAGCCCTCCCAAAACTCAACGCACCCCATGCCTGAGACTTCCCAAAACTCATTGCACCCCACACCCCTGAGGCCTCCCAAAACTCAACGCATCCCATGCCTGAGCCTTCCCAAAACTCAACGCATCCCATGTCTGAGCCTTCCCAAAACTCACTGCACCCCACACCTGAGCCCTCCCAAAACTCACTGCACCCCACACCCCTGAGCCCTCCCATAACTCACTGCACCCCACAGCTGAGCCCTTACAGAACTCACTGCACCCCACACCTGAGCACTCCCAAAACTCACTGCACCCCACACCAGAGCTTCTGACCCCCATTTGTAGGCTGTCCTCCCCATT
>NW_010172025.1:0-18806 GCF_000695765.1 Mesitornis unicolor | reverse complement strand
GGCGCGGAGGGGGCTGAGGGGGAGGAAGGGGGCGGCTCCGAACGCTGCGTTACCTCGGGTCCTCTCTGCTTCCCGACGCCTCCACGCCCCAGTTTAAAGCAAACGGAATAACAGCTGTGAACAGCATTAGCCTGTCTACCTTTGTAGTTTGGGGTTTTTGTTGTTGTTTTCTCCCCGTTCTGTTCTTGTCCCAGTTGAGTTTCCAGCCGTCCTGTTAAACACCTCGACAGGAGATACTGAATCTGAATTCCACACATATGTCCAGCCCCAGGAACATCCTATTCTCTCTGAATTTTGTACAGAACTCACTGGCATCACACAGGTACAGTTGCTATTTAGCATTATTCGACACCATTGTAATTGCTATTTACTATTTTATTTAAAGAGGCCTTTAAAGGGCTGAAAAGTAAACCTGAAATGAATTTCAGTGCGTACTAACACCTATATACTTCTTGTTCTGTTTCATGAAGAAACAAGTTGATGAAGGGGTCCCTCTAAACATTTGTCTATCACAGTTTATGAAATGGATTCAAAGGATACAAAAGGAGAAGAAAATTATATTCAGTACAGATATTCTAAGTAACTCTACTTCAGAAGCCAAAGCATGTACCATTGTTACCTGGACAGGTAAATAAAAATTTTAATTTGCTTTTTCTGCAGAGTAATATACATACAAACCGAACATTTGGTGGTACTAGTGAGATTACGTCTTTACTTCTACAGAGCCAAAATCCTTTTTATTAGGTATTAAAGTTATGCAATATTGGGATAAGACTAAAAAACACAAAATCCACTGAATCCTAGTGTGTTCACTGCATCACTGTCTCCAGGGTCTGACATATTTACATTCTTCTGCTTTACATATAGTGAACTGTGTCACCATTCTTAATGTGTCTAAATGATTTAATGAAGTCTTTGAGATGTTCACCCATGTGAAGTTACACTTCACTAATAACAGGCACTCATCCTGTCCCACTGCAGCAACCCTAGTGTTTTTCATGTACAAAGACTTCATTAGCCTGTCTAGCAGTACAGGGTGCTACCAGTATGTTGATGTTATATCCCTTTATGAAGATTTTAGGCCATGTTTATGGAGATTTTAGGTCAGTTCTTTATTTGTGAATTATTTGTGGGTTTTCTTCTGTGCAGACTGGGACCTGGGTGTGTGTTTGCAGTATGAGTGTAAAAGGAAGCAGCTGCGAAAACCTGACATTCTAAATTCCTGGATTGATCTCAAAGCAACATATAAGGTGAGAAGATCAATCAACTCTGAAACATTTATATCCAAATAACCTCAAAGGCTAACTGTATCTGAGGTTACAAGCCAATATTTCACATTCCAGTGACTATAGTAACCCGTTTTTTTTCTTTTTGTGTTATCACTCAATAACAAACTGCATGCCCTAGAACTGTGTGAATTTTAATAGAAATCTTAATGCTAGGAAAACAACCTGGTGTTATTGTTAGATAAATGAATGATAATCCTAGGATAATTTTTCAAGCTGTTCTTCCTTTCCTGACATCTCTGGTTCTGCTTGTTTCCTGACTTCCCTCATTTTGTGTGCTCTTATTGCTGCCTTACACTGCTGCATAGAAAAGTCGTCATCATAGATTTAGAGGTACTTAAAGGTCTAGCATGTGAACTATACTTTGACCAGACTATTCTGAATAGTATGAATTTAAAAAAAAAAGTATATTTTATTACACAGTCTACACTGCAACAGCCTTCTAACTTGGAGGCTAACAGCACCTGAGTGAGTGTACCTTCCCCTGTGTAGTCAAGGATGCTTTTCAAAGGGTGCTCCAGGAGTCCACCTGTCCTGACACCTGGAGCTTAGGCTTTTGAGCTAGGTAGGAGAATTAGATCTCTAAAGATAAACAGTGTGAATATTCCTCCTTTCTTGAGATCAAATGAAATACTGAGAGTAACAATACTTTTTCTCATTCAAAAAGAATCTATACCTATGACAAATATATTAATGCCCATACCTTTGCAGTATGCAACAGTTTAGACACCCCAAGATATTATTTAGAGTGGTATCCTTCAATGCCACTCTGTTGAGGCCTTCATCAATGTAAGCCATAAAGTGCAAATGACTGACTCCAGAGCTAAGAGAGAAAGGATTAGTTTAAGGCTGAGAGAAGGGATTCGTGGTTCTTTCCTTTCTAATTTGCTACAGGGTAAGTAACTTATGGTCTTGTGCTTATTTATCCTGACTGTAAAATGAAGATGCTGGAATTGCACAATTGCCTTGTGAGATTTATTATTCATAAGGTGATATTTCTGAAATGGTTTTCACTTCACTTCACTATGAAAAGGTTTTGAAATGCTTTATGCTAACCACCTCGATTTTTGTCCTTAGGCCTTCTACAACAGAAAGCCTAAAGGGTTAAGTGGTGCTTTGCAGGATCTGGGGATAACTTTTGCAGGACGGGAACATTCCGGTAAGTATGACATGATCCTAATTTTTATATATATATAAAATATATAAAGCTAAATAGCTACTACTGAGCTTTAATTAACTAAACTAAACCAGCTAGTAATAGCTAGTCGTTACTCTAAATAGTAACTATTATTTCCAGGTTATGCAAAAACATCAAAACAAGAAAGGCTTCAAAAACCAAATATTGTTATTTCTAACCTCACACTTTATTTCTGAAATCTCTCCTAGTGCTATTGAGTGCATGTTCAGCAAAATCAATCTCTGAATTGCTAGGGCACAAAAGAAAAGAGGCAGAGGAAGGATAAGGAAACTTGATTTTACCTGATAGCTCTGGACAGCATATTAGTGTAAGAGAATATCGGCACAATATGACTTTTTTTTTTTGTCATGATGAATGAAACAGAGCAGAGATTTTAAAAATTGTGAATATGTATTGTGCCTTCTGATATTTCAGCATAGGGAATTTTATGGAATTTTTTAGTCTTGCTTTCCTTTTTTGAACTACATAACTGTGTCAGAGTTCTGTGAATCCCTGTCATTTATGTAAGGCTTACCTAGGTTACCTTTTTTCCCTAATAAGAACTATCTCCAGTAGTAATTTTTTTTAAAAAGACATTAATATAACCATACTTTTAAAGGGTTGGATGATTCTCGGAACACTGCCCATCTTGCTTGGAGGCTGATTAGTGATGGATGTGTGCTGAAGGTTACTAAATCTTTGGATAAGGTTAGTAACTACTTCATACCTTTTGGTTCTACTTGCTTTGTAGCCTGGAATACAGATGAAAGGTGAGCTATTCAAATAATAAAACCCAGCATCTTCACTATGAATTGAACAGAACATCCCTAGGCTGATATGCTTATTAATTTTGTGCATTGATTCCTAAAACTTCTGGGTATTCACTTTCCAAAATCTCTTTTTGTTTACGGACTCCCTAGGCACAGCCGAAGAGTAATTTAATTTCCAGAACACCAACTACAAACTTCACTGACAAGACTCAACTGGGAAGGAACAGCAGACCTGAAACATCTAGAAATGAAACTTGCGAAACAATCTGGCTGAGAAAAAAAGGCAACAGTATTGCTGTAATTAAGAGAAATTCTGATGTAAAAACTGAAGAACAACGGCCCACTTGCAATGATTCCTGTGCAGATGTCCATGTTGTACCATGCAGCAGCTCAAGAACTGAGTTACATGCTCAAGCCCAAAGCTCTTCAACAGCATCTACTGACAGATTTCCTGTTCCTCTTGCACAGGCACAGCAACCTTGCAGTACTGTGTCAACAGGCATTCAGCAAGGATTGAGCAATGGGCTTCTGAGTACAGCCAGGCACTGCCTTCCAGTACACGGACCAAGACTCGTGCTTGTCTCCACTACCATCTCCTCAGTTAATGTCTCCAATGATGATGTCAGTATGAGTTCTGATTGCTTATCTGTGCTCACTGACTGGGAAGATGTTGCTTTAATACCAGAATCTCAATATGGACAACATCCGGACTATGTTAAATTCAAAGATGATTTAAGTACAGATACTCTGTCGGTGTTTGAAGATAAAACAATTTCAAAACAATCAGTTGTGATGAGTTCAGATAATCAAAGTTTGGAGAAAACCCTAATACCTGTGGAACCTCTGAAATCTATAGTTTATAAAAGTCCTGATACCACTATCTATAATGTGGGAACAGTAGCAGGGCAGACTTCAATTTTTTCAGATTTTAAGTTACCACCTGCAGAGGTAAATGCTATTTCAGCACTATCAGCAACAACTGGAAATTATTCTACTCCTTCAGAGGTTCCTAAAAGAAACCCAACTAGTCCAAAAATGTTTCCACCAGCAAAAAAGCAGTCTTTTGCTATATATCAAGAGAAAACTGCATCTTTTGATCATTCCTTACCTTTAAGAAGTTTACATTTGCCCAAGGTGTCTCCGGCCATTCTGAACTCCACAGTCAATTTGAATCAGTCTGCAAGAGCTGTCAAAAATGGAAAACCAACTCCTCCTCTATGTAACTGCGGTCGAAGAGCTAAAAAACTGTATGTGTCAAATGCTGGTCCAAACCACGGCAAAGCATTTTTTTGCTGTCCTGTTAGCAAGCATGAAGGTAGTAAGAAAGGCTGTGGATACTTCAAGTGGGAACACGTGCTTCTAAGAGGGAAATCTAATGGTCTCACCCCGAATGCAGATGCTTCGACCTCTCTTGGAACTTATGCCAGTAATTTAGGAAATTCTTCAAACAAAAAATATTTGTGTCTTAGACCCTCTATGAGAACTTAAAAACTAGTAATTCTTTTTTGTCTGATTCTTAAACTCAGCAGGCTGATCACACTAAATATAATCAGGACAGTCAAACGATATCAGATATATGCTCTGAGAATGGGACAAAAATAACACAGCTTGGTTAACACAGAAATAGAATTTATCAAGCATACAAAAATATCAATATATCATAAAGTATCATTAATGAATTGTGAGAGAACACATAAAACTATTACATGCTAAAATTAAAGTATGAGCAGCTGTTGCTACAAGTCTTGAACTTCTGCTTTATCATATATTTTAAATTCTTTACTAGTCCAGTCCTTGAAGAAATTTTTAATGGTACAGATTTTACTTACACTTTTTAAAAAATATACTTGTAATGATTATAACTAGTCCTTAAAGAACGTTTTAATAAAGTGGATTTTATTTACACTTTTTTTCCTAAATATAAATGTAATGATTATAACCAACTTTAAAATATTTATTTAGATGTCGCACATCTCCTGAAGCAATAGTGTTCTCTTAAACTCTTGCTGTTTTTTATCATTTAAATTAAATAACAATAAAGATAAAATGCTGATGACAGTTCAGTAAATAGTTTATTTAACACACATCATTTTTTGCACTCTTGACTATATGAGTTTCCCATTTAATTTGTATCAGTCTGTCTGCTGTTGTACTATTAGTTATTAGTGTAGTACCCAGGACAGCCAAATGTTGGAAATCAGAATAAGAACTCATTCAAGCCTAAATTAAGAAGGACATAGTATAATGTCGTTTACTTCACATTACTGTGTAAATCTGCTTTGTAAAAAATCCTATTAAAAAAGCAACAAGTACTCCTAATCTTTTCTCCACTCCTTCTGGCGCAGTTCATTTCTTCTGATCTTCCCACTGATAGTTTTTGGCAACTGTTGAACAAACTCCATCTGTTGGAAAGCAGAGGAAATTACAATACAAAATAAGATATAGTTAAGCCTAAATTTTTAGTTTTTCATAGCCTCAGCAGCATAGGCTTAAAGCCATGTGACAGTTAACACCCACTGTGTTATGGTAGTGAAAATTATTTGGGTATTTGAGCACTCACCTTCCTAGGATACTTGTATGGAGCAGTAACTTTCTTAACATGGTCTTGTAGCTCTTTCACCATTTTTTCCGGATCACGTGAAGCATAGTCAGATGTTAAAACGACAAAGGCTTTCACTACCTAAAGATGTTACAGCAGCAATTATTTAAATGCCATGAAATAGTATTATACATCAGTAAGATTTGAAAATTTAACCAAAAATTGGCTGACAAACTCCAGAGTAATGTATAGGGCAGGTACAGAAAACTTTGCAAAAGCCTGTGGGTGCTCATTACTGGTCTGGACTGCAGGGGCAGTTTATATACATTTAATAAAGACAAAAAAACTAAGCATTTGAATAACAGGAAAAGCTTCAAATGCTGCATTTGTTATATCGGATTAGGGGCAACTGCCTTGGTCAGTTTTTTTCCTTTGTGGGTTCTCCAGTGTCTCATAGAGTAAGATGTCACCTTGAATTTAGTTCTAATTTAAAAAAAGAAAAATAAACCCCTGGATAGATAAATTCCTTGGAAGTTGGGCTTTATTAGTTCTAGTATGCAAAAAACTACTTAAATATATAAGCTTGTTGAACTTGTTTACCTCTCCTCTGATGGGATCTGGACTGCTGACCACTGCTGATTCCACCACTGCAGGATGCTCTACTAGGGCACTTTCTACCTCAAATGGTCCAATTCGGTATCTTTAAAACAGGAAAGGGCTTTTAGTTGTATTTGCTAACACATAAATGTAACTTCACATCTGAATCATCTGTGTTACTCAAGTTTAATGATTTACTGTTAATCAGTCTTAAATTACCCAGC
Organism: Mesitornis unicolor; assembly: GCF_000695765.1. Classification (NCBI taxonomy): domain Eukaryota; kingdom Metazoa; phylum Chordata; class Aves; order Mesitornithiformes; family Mesitornithidae; genus Mesitornis; species Mesitornis unicolor. The sequence continues at coordinate 12,213 of NW_010172025.1, read as the reverse complement.
AGAATTAATGACATCATCAGCTCTTCCAACAAACCAGAAGTATCCATCCTCATCCATAATCCCCCTGTCTCCAGTGACATAAAAGTCCCCACGTATTGTTGCTTCTGTTTTCTCTGGATCATCCTGGGAAATATTAAATTGCATTTTACATGAAACCTACCTGAAAAATACATGAAATTGCATTCTAATATATTTAGTATATAAGTTATGGTGCAGTCAAATATTTTAAAATCTTAGCTTTTCAGTCTGGTCCATGCTGTTGTCATGTGCATCAGATTCAAGAAGGACATTAATAATAGAGAATTATTATTTCACCATTACTAGGCTACAAAACTAGATATAAAGTTCATAAATTACAATAAACATGACTGACTTAAAATTTTAATATTCTATTAAGCCCTATGGCTTTAGGAATCACTGAAGGTTGCAACAATACGTAGGCTTATGGAACTAAGAATCTGCTTTTATGTGATTATTCTTCTATGATTTTTTCCCCCTTGTATTTCTAGCATCTCCTATCCTGAAATTTTTAATTTTTTTCCACTCCCAGAAAAGTTTTGACTTGGCACAGTGCAATTAGTAATTCCTTTTTCTACAGCAAATGTAACTGATTCTTGCAAGATTTTTTTCTAGGCAGTATGCATGGTGTTCCTCTTTCACATGCTCAGGAGACCTGACTATAGGCTGATACTATTCATAAAATTTAATAATATTCCCTGGTGTCAGAACTGAGTGTATTATGCATTTGTTCTACTGGCTGTTGGACTGGAAATTCTAACCAACATGGAAAAAAAAATAATTTTGCTGTGTATGAAACACTTGATGAAGCTTGAGTCCTGCTTCTCAGATGGGGGCTGCAGTCCTTATGCCAAAGAGTAATTTGGCATTAGGGAGTCTGTCAAACATTTCCCATTATATTAAGGAAATAACAATCAAAAGAAAGTGGATTTTTAACTTGCTAGGTAGGATAATCTCACTGAACATGTAATTGTATAAGTAGACCAAGCATCTGCATGAGGAAAAAAAAAATGGAAATCCCTTTTTCCTCCTGACAGGTTTTGAGAGTGGTAAGCAGAGTATATGCAAATGAAACGGGGCATCACATTCTTTGTGACAGATTTAACAGGGTATCTACTTTAACAGTAGAAATATTCTTACAGCATAGCAAGTAAAAAGAAAAGGCGATCTCATAGGTTTTACTCTGATGGCAATGTCTCCTTCTTTTCCGGGAGGCAGAATATTACTGTTTTCATCTATAATCTAAAAATAAACAAAACACAATTTTATGATCTTGGAGTCAAATTAAAAAACATTAAATTAAGATTACAGAATCTTGGTGCACATTTAAAATACATAAAGCATTTTTTTAATTGGGAATTTATTTGGAGCAATAGACAACTGAAGTATAAGATTATTACTAATCCACTGTCCTTCGCACTATGTCTTTTATCTGAGGAATGCCAAGTACCATGCAAGCGTAATGAAGTAAGACCCCAGGGACGGCCTGAAGTAATGTGGTGGGAAAACTTAAGAACTGAAATATACAAAAAATTTTAACCTATATTGTGAATTGATCTGGTGCTAGAACCTGCTTCAGCAGTTCTGTTATCGCCAGGAAACAACATTCACTCCCAGTATTCCTTAACTCAGCAATTTAATTTCTATCATTGCATTCATGTTTGATACCTAACAGACAGTTAGCAGTGGGTTGTCTTCTATGTTGGTGAGGATGGTGCAATAGGGAAGTCCAATAGTTTATTTTGCATGCTCAGTTCAGGGCAGTAACATGCATTTCTTCACTCTTTCATTCACTGCTGAATGTACCATGGTATGTGGTACAACTCTGGGTTAGAGCTTTCAAACCTCTTTACAGGAAAGTGATTATGCAAGAGAGAGAGAGATTGAGTCACTGGAGGTATGATACCTTGACATCATAGCCTGGAGACGGCTTTCCCATAGAGCCAGGTTTGATTTTCATTCCCTTAAAATTTCCACAGATCAGCACCTGCAACAAGTGTTGTTGGGTTTGTGGTTTGTTTTTTCTTTTTTTATTTAATTAAACTGTGGCTTGTACATTCAGTCTTTAGCTTAGGCTTAAATTACTTGGCTAATATAATCATATATCCAATGATTAAGCTTCTAGAAATAAACTATGCCCCCAGAATCATGCCCACAGCTCCAAATAACGTTAGCAAGTGCTTTAAGGATAGATTCTAAAGCAGAATTTGGAATGTAGTAATGAGGACTATACTCCTTTTGTGTTAGTTCCCAATTCAAAGATCACAGGAATGAAAAACAGTCCTTGGATTTTGGGTGAAGCTGTTATGATTGTTCTATGATTTACAAAACCTACATTTTTCCAGTGCTGCTTATTGTAATTGACTTTTCACCTAAAAGTCATAACTGTGTGTAATAATTTTAATCACATTTTCTTGGCAACCTAAATGTGATTTATTGCTGTATCCGGAAAGCATACATTTTTACATTTGTACAGCAGAACATACTGTTTCTGTCTGTCCGTAGCCTTCATGAATAGCCAGCCCAGTCAGCACCTTCCACTCTTCTATCACGTCAGGGTTGATTGGCTCCCCAGCACTCACACAGTGCCGCAGGCTTTTGAATCTATAGCTTAGTTGGAAATAGAAAAAAAAATAATTGGCAATCATCTACCTGCTATGTCCCGTTTACTACTGTATTCCTCTATTGTGGGGTCCTTTCTACATAAACCCCAAATTTTTACCGAGTTCTATTCATTCAATTTGAACTGAGCAGTGTAATAAACAAAAACAAATCTGAAAAAAATGCACATAAAAAGAAAAAACTGCAGTCTTACTTCTGTATTATTTTAGAAAATCTAATGTTCAGTATACTAGTTCTAACAGAATCTGAATTGGGGTCCAAACCAGAGGAATAGCCAAGTTCAACCCTAATGACACTAAAAACTCACAGCAGAGTTGAATAAGGCCAAACAATCTCATACATTTCACCAAGCTGTGCTGACACACACTCTTGTAACTTTCAGTATTGGATAAACAAGTGGAAAAACAAGTAGAGGTGGAACGTGATTATAAAAGCACTTCTGAAGATACGTTAATGACGATATCATGGGTATCCTACTACATCTTCTGCTAAAATACTTTTCAAAGTCTTGTGCAAGTTCACTGTAATCTATGAAATCTGAGATGGTTAAGCTATCTTTATTCTGACTTTGTTCCTAGTACATAAGATTCAAAATGTTGAGAAATACATGAGCTGTGTTACCGTTATGCCATTATGAATATGGAATTAAAAAAGAGAAAAGCATTTGGTCTACTGTTTTGATCAAATACACCAACAAGGATACTCTGCCTTTGCTTACCTAGACAGTTTATGTTGCACAAACATTCGATAGGCAGTTGGAGGAGAACAGAAGACAGTTATGGGAAATCTTGACAGACTCTAGGGAATTTAGAATAGTAAAAGTAAATGTTGCCAATATACTGAAATCTCTGAGGTCTTGTCTTCATTGTAAGACATAATAAACTCTGCATCCAGTTTATGAAACACGTGAACAAAAACTCTGGTGTCCTAAGAGCAGCTAACTCTGTACTTGCCAACACCAACACACATTAGTTACATTTAATTACTTCCTTCTTCAAAACAGAATCTATGTCATTTTACAATTAGTTCAACACACCGAAGTTTTTTGCTCTTGAAAGATTTACAGTTTCTCTTGCAAAATTTCTTCATAATTGCAGTTCAGAAGAAAACAAGTGAAACCATAAGGCTACTTTTTAGATGCTATATAAAACCGACGGTGTTCTTCAATATACCCTAATATGAACTAGCAATTCCCAGCCATCTAGTTAACGTGGATATGATGATAAAGTCATTATATGCAAAATGAAACATAGTAGGTTTTTTTTTTTCAAATTATGAGGGAGTCGTGTGTGGAGGATGCAAGACAGTATAATGGTGCCTTTTGTTAAAGAAATTCAACCTTGTTGCCTCTTCACTCCTTAACTTTCAATTACACTGTGCAGGCAACTGAAATTCTCATCATCTGTTGTTGTCACTTATTTTAATAACACCACCAAAGTGCTCCACAAATCCCAGAACAATTTCTTGTGTACTTCACTTCTAGACTTAATAATGGATGTTTGCAGGTTTCTGCACTCAAATCCAGAGCAGAATGAATATATTATGAAACTCTTTGGATGTCAAATATGCTCTTGTTTTTGGGGCACTTATTTGCAGCACTCACTACTTATCAGTTGGTTACCACCTGATGAAAGTTATAACTGCACTGTGTGCTGCCTCCACACAGCACCAAGGGAAATGAAAACCTGGGCATGCTCAGCCAGAGAGAACAGTGCTGTTTGTTGCTGGGCTCCCCTCACTTACCTCAAAGACAATGCTTGGGTCGAAGTGTGGCATCTTATGTACAAATACACACGCCCCCTGAATCCACGCTGAAAAAATGCTGCTCCAAGCTGACTTTGCCCAGCCCGTGTCTGATGTATTCCAAAATATATCTGAGGAAGTCAAGTCCAGCCAGTACCTGGTAACACAAGGGAACAGTCCACAGTCTCTATTTGACAGGAATAAGTCAAATATTAAAATACCAACAACAGATATGCCACGGAAGCAAATCCATCACTGTTTGTCTTGGGTAAAGGGTGATTAGAAAAGGCTGAATTTCTGAGCAGAAGTAAATCATAGCATAATGACAATGTCATCAAGATAGAACAATGTTGCATTTTTCTAAGGGAAAAATTATACTGACAGACAAGCTAACATCACCTCAGAATATGAATATGTTGTATGAATAGATGTGAGATTTCTGGGGTTTTGTTGAACTCATTTTTAGGGATGAGGATTTTTTTTTGTTCACTTCTAGTTTGGTATTTTCTGATTTGTTATTCTTTGCCTGTTAGAGTGAAAACACTGCCATATTAATTTTATAAACAACATTGCTTTATAAATTTAAATACTCTGAACTATAAGCATTTTGTTCCTGCAGAAGTTGTGCCTAATCCAGACACATATGAATTCAGAAGCCAAACAGACCCTTGGTTTTTTGCTTGTATGGTACAGACTTCATAAACTCGTGCTGATGTTCAGTTCGGGGGCAATCCAGCAACTATACAATGAAGAATTTACCACAAGCTAAAGAAGATGTTAAAAAGAAACTGGTGATTACATGACTGCTACATTCTCTATAAACTAAGGCAGCTAGACTCAAACTGCCTTGTGAGGAAAAAAAAAACCAAACAAACTCCTTTTGGGATGAAATAAAAGCTTCTGGTAAAAATCTTGTGTTTCTCTTCCTTCTGTTATGTGAACAGCTACAGAAATATGTCTGATTTAAAGTAACATCTGTACCTTCCACTTACTGTGAGGCCAATACCATAGCTGCTGTGGGAATGTTCAGTCATTTTTGGAGATCCTGTAGTTCCACTGGTAAAATAGATGGCCATTGGATCTTGACACTTTGTGGTCACACAGTGGTGATCAGAAGCAGCATTTCTTAAAAAAAACCAAAATTATTAATAAAGTGATTTGCAAGTATGAATTGCATATTTTTGAAAATGTTTAACCAAAATAACTGCAGCAATCAAAAGTGTCATAAACATTGATATTTTTCCACTGCGCAGTCCCAAAAGGGTAAAAATACATTGGTGTGTGCCAACATTTCCTATTCAAAACAAACTGCCATGCTTTCCGTCATTATTGCTGTGGTGCTTTCATAGCGGTATTTACTCACTTCATGAGATCTTTAAAGTTCAGCCACCCTTCTCTGTGGCCCTCTGACACAAGCAACTTGAATTTCAGAGACTGGCATTCAGCCCCAACTGAGTCTACAGCTGGTGCCACATGATCATCAGTGATGATACACTTTGCCTTAGATTTCTGTAGTCGATGAAGAATGTCCTTTGCTGTCAACTGCTGTGTGCCAGGAATCAAGACAGTTCCTAAAGGAAGGAAGTGGAAGGGAAAAACAGTCTCAGCATTTAAGAGTAACACCTGTACCTAGAAACCAGATTCACCTTACTTTGTTCTTTTGAGTGACACAGAGCTGTACTTTTAGGACTTAGACCTACATTTGTAAATATACTGATTTCTTTGATGGATTAAATGCTATGTGAGGATTAGCACAAGTTAGCAAATACTATATAGATCATGGGACAGTAAGAGAAATCAACAGAATAAATTCCCTTAGTTTGAAAACACTGCCCCTGGAACATGCCATCCCTCTGGAATTGACATCTTTACTGGTAAACATAGCCATTGCCTCACAACGTATACTGCTAGGGGTTGTTGGGCACCAAGACATTCTGGGTTGTAAATACTGAGAGGCTGAGTCTTTAACAGACCCCACAGGGGAACATGTGAAACACTTCGTTAAGCGTGGGTTAATTTCACTGAAAGTTAGCAAGAGGGTGTATTTGTGATGCGTCACAAGTCTTAAAAGCACCATACACAAAAAGCTTGGCATGAAGAGTGCATTTGACCAGCATGACACTAGTTCATCATCATTAGCATACTGGTAGTTCTGAGTGCATTAAATAGCAAAGATTTGTTTAAGTCGCAATTTCTGTACCTATATACCATCTCTATTCTCTTACTAACCTGTTCTTATGCAAGCCACATTCACCAGCCACCACTCCGGGATCCGGGGCAGAATCAGAATAACTCTGTCTCCCCGTTGCAGACCGCAGGCATCAGAGAGTATGTTTGCCACTTTCCTGGACAGCACTCCCAGCTCCTCAAAGCTCCACCTCACCTCTTCTCCAGCACCGTCTACCCACCAGAATGCAGGGTTTTTACACCTTTTTCCCTCCTATAGAACACCACGATACAGTAAAAATCCTTCATTTTAGAAACACATTGCCTTTACCTTAAGTTTGAGGAAGAAAAGCATTCATCACTTATTCAAGTGCTGGAGAAACCTGGGGATGCCACAAAAATTTGCCACTGATTCCAAACGAGGCAAATAACTCTCCCTTAGAAATAATGGTCTATAAACTTCATTTAGGAAATTAAATTTGTATTCCTTTCTTGAGTTCTTCATCTTACACTCTGAAGAGGTTGCACAAAGAAGAATCTTTTTCATTCAGGTCATGCCAACAAAGCAGCCAATCAATGTGGGTACCTCTGGGTTGTGCCCCACAGTCTCCTGAGCCCTCTGAGCTCATTTTCAACTTTGTCTGGAACTGGGCCTATCTGCTACTTCTGAAAATTAAATAAAAAGCTTCAAAAGCACAGGCCCACACAGTGTGACCTTTAATCAATGTCTCACCTAACTGATATGTGAAATTATTTGAAATGTAAGCATACGATGTGCTTTAAAGGGGTCCAATGCATTTAGCAGTAGCAGTGTAGTAAGTCACCTCCTGAGAAAAACATTCACTGAGGCAGCAAGAACATGACATCTTATTATCTATTTGAAGGCACAATAACACTAAGGTTCATTTTCAGAGGAGCAGATTTTATCTGTACACTTCAGAGGGCAGAGGCTGTTCCTTGCTCCATTTGCAGCCTGCCAAAACCTGGTTTTCGCGCAAAAAGAACAACTGTGTCAGACAGATGATACCTCTACTCTGTTCTTGCTGCCAGACTGGTCATAACTGCATTTAGTCCCTCATCATGAACACCCTGAGCCTGCAAAACCAGTCCTAAATGCACACAGACCAGACCTGTGTAGTAGGAAAGGCGATAGACCTATGCTTCACAGTTTGTGTTTTTTTTCTTTCTATATTCCCTTTCTTGACATAGCACTTATGTCTGGTTTGGGGTTCAAAGTTGTTCGGTTTTGGAGATTCCAAACCCCTGATTACAAATTTGAGGTAAGTGGGTGAGGCTTGACATTACACTGTATTTATTATTCATGTTACAGGCAGTTAATGAAACTCACAGAGGTCAAGTGATCTCCCCACCACATCCAGATGGGGTGCCCGTCATGGCTGATGGGGGAATTGATGCAAGGTTGAGAGTGGTTCAGTTCACAGTCTCACTTACAAGGCACTTATTTACGCACACTCAGTCTCACTGGAGTTACTGATTAAAGGAAATAACTATTTGGACTCACGGACAGGACAGTGTGTGGCCTAAGGGATCTACAGGTTCAAACTGTATGAGATGATCCCTAGATTATAACCAGAACATAACTCCACTGTCTTGGTTATTGGATTTGTCCAATACTCAGCATTAATGACCAGCATTAAATACTTCAGCATCAGAGAAGCCAAGTAACTGTTACCTTTTCCACTTCAGTCCATCTGTCCAGCACGTCTCTTGCAAAGTTGAAGTACTCTGGCACCTCTGGTCTGTACTGTTGTTTCATGACTTCGTAACTCAAAGAGGCGTGAATTGGGTAGCACCGGCTGCAAAGTTGGAGAGATCTTCTCAGGGGAGCCCGCAGGGACGTGACACTTGGGATTTTCAGTAAAAACTGCATAGCAGCAAGAGCCATAATACTCTCTTCAAAGTTATTCCTTATCAATTATCTCTTCAAGAAGTGCTACAGTGATACAGATACAAAGCTGGTATTAGCCATGCAGTTTCAGAACAGCTTTTATATCACATAGAGGAATACATTGGAACAAAAATTCCAACTGTTAATTGGAGTAACTGTTGAGGACGGTTCCAGTTTGGCTATTGTCTGATCCCTGCTCTCCATTGATCATCAGGCAGCTGAGATACTCACCCTGCATTCAACCAGCAGCACTCAGCCTTGTCACTGTGGCAGCTTTCCTATAGCTCACATTTCTTTCCTTCCCACAAGCCCCACTAATCTTGTGGATCATATTTCAGTTGCCTTATACACCAAAGAGGCACTGAACGCTACCCAAGCACTTCAACTCTGATGTCTGTAAATGAAATGTCTGCTACTGACTGACAATACAGAGGTAACAGTGTGGCCCAAGTGACATTCAGTACAAAGATATTTACAGTTTTTCTAGTTTATTAGAATTAGGGATATATTGGTTGCCAGGAATTAAATGGATGTAGCAAAGCCTTGAAAAAATTCTAAGTATTCATGTTTTAAACATTATTTTGATGTGTGGTCAGCAAAAGATATCACTTTATGAGACACAGAAACTTCAAAAGACTTCCTGTAAAAGGATCCAAAATGCAAGCTTTACTTCTCAAAACAGAGTCAACTTAGCAGGAGGTCTGAAAGCTCTGGAATAATTGTTTTCATGCATTGTCAACTGTCTTTTATTTACAAAATAATATAAACACTGCCAGTTCCTTATGGAACTAATAAATATCCAGCTGTAAAATAATGTTATTTAAGTGATTTAGTGAAGCAAAATGACATTTTTTGGATCTGTAATGCTCAGTCTGCATATGACAAACACAGGAGAGAAACCCAGCCAAATGAAAGACAGCAAGGGACAGGGAGAGGAGGGAATGTGGACAGACAAGAGGCAAATCAGCACTGCTGCAGTGCCAGAAAATGTCCTGACCAGCAGCTTGCAGGGGTGGGTGGAGAGTCAGTTACCTTGACAAAAGGCTGTCAGTCCCAGTTTACTGCCTCTCTGCCTTGCAGCGAAGTGGGGCCCTCCCAGCACTGGGATGTGTCACAGCTTTGATTTCTCACACAGAGCTTAGACTCCTGGCTGTGTGCCTGCTCTTGTACTGTTACTGTGTCCAGTGACTGACTCCTGTGTTCCTTACATGCACTTTGGACTCACACAGGGGGCAGCCCAGTCCAGCACAGAGAGAAGAGCTGACAAGTTTCTGCAGAGCTCAAAGTGGAGGGAGAAAGTGTGAGTCCTCAATCTCTCCTGTTTTCTTTCCCTTCCCTCTTCCCACCCACCAGCCCATCAAGGAACATGGTCATAAGATCTTGCTACAGCCAAATCACATCTGTTACTTTCTGGCTGGGGTAACACAGGAGCAACATCCTTGTGACTGGCTTTGTGGCTACACCACTTAGCAGGTAGCTTGGGGCTCCTTAGGTAACCATAGCAGTTCAGCCATGACAACACTGAGAATCAATTCCTGGGAAGCTGCAACAGGTGTCTGGACCAGCTTTGTTAATACTTGGTGACTTGTGAGGTTTTGTAAGGGCTCTGCCTCATGTTCAGAGAGCACAGAGTTATGTGCTGCTCCCGCAATGCTGTCTCCTCTGCTCCACTCCCATAGGAGAGGCAAGAGGGAATATGTGCCATTCTCTCCACCATCCAGGCCACAGCCCAGCATCACTGTGAGCATGGCTATGGCATTGGTGCATGCCTCCACCTTAGCCTCTCCTGTGAGGATGTCACTTGCTACGGAGCTAATGACAGCTGTAGCTTAAATTGGGGCATCAAGATTCTTAAGTTTGGCTGCCAGAGCACTAAATAGCTCCTGCTGTATCCCCATCCTCAAACCATGACTTTAATGTCAACAGAGAGACTGCCAACACCCATCTACGTCCTTAGAGCAGAGCAGTCCTCTGGGTGCTCATCAGTGAGGGTGATGCTGCATTTTTCCAGCATGTAGGTCCTGTACTTTTGCCAAAACTCCCTTCTGGGGTTCTGCCCACATCCGTTTGTAAACAGTACACTCAAAGGAGATGTTAACCAGCTCCCTGAAATGTTCACTGCAGCAGAAAGAAACTGATTCAAAACAGATTCCCCCAGACAACAAAGCTGTTCTCTGCCTAGTGGTAAAGGGAGACCTACAGTCAGTCTGCAGCAGTGACATTTTAAACAGCTCTTTGAAACGCATGCGATGAATTTCTCCCAAAGGATAGGCAGAGGAACAGTCCTAAAGGCATTCCCTACCCAGAAGATCACATTGCTCCAGAGGAGACACAAACATTAAGTGAAAATGACAGCAATGGCTTGTGATAAGTCAGGAATATATAGGCAAGGTGGTTTCCAGTTTAGGAAGAAAACCATAGCTTCCACAGTGACCTAATCTGTAACATTCTTTTGGTAGGGCATATAACTAATTTCCAGAGTACTGACAGGTATTTCCAAGTCCTCCCAGCACTCTTCACCATAGAAGTATCCTAGCTATGTTCCAAGTGGTTAATTGCACTTTCTTTGCACCACTCACAGCTGCCTGTAGAAATTCTTCCTTGTGTTTCAAATTTGTCCTGACATGCCCAACTCCAGAGACTATCACTGGAATTCACCAGAACTTTGAGTCTTTCACACAACCCCAGCCCTGCAAAGATTTAGGGACTTAATTATGTGTGTTCAGTAATTCCACTGATGTCTAACAATTGCTGTAGAATTATATGAGCCTCAAAGACTTTGCAGGAACAATGCTTCAGATAAGATGTAAACACCACCTCCCTTTGCAGTTGTAACTGATAAATACTTTCATCAATTCATTAAGTTTCCTTTTTTCCTACTTTAGCCCAACTGAATTTTCTGGATGTAAATAATATGATATGATAGTCCTGCCCCTAGTGAGGCCTCCTTAGCTGTCTCCTCTACTTGTTTCCACAAAATGTTGAGGAACTTAATTTCACCCCCCTTAACTGTCCACGGAGAGTTCAAGAGATCAAGAGTTACTGCAGGGAGAGAAGGCTCCTGTCGACAGGGATGCACAGAGACACTTTCCCTTAGAAACTACGCTGCGGGCCATGTATTTTCTGTCAACACATATTCTCTAGTATCTCAGACCTAAATTTACCTGTACAGAGAGTTTCTGTCTCAGCCGGTCCCTCTACACCATGACATCTCCAGGAGTTAAGACAGGCGGGGAAGTGGCCGAAGCTGGGGTGTCCGGGTTGGTGTTGGACACAGCAGTGCAGAGCAGGACGGAGCTCTGCTTGCTCCTCCGCGCTTCAGCAAGTCTTATCCTCTCCTCTCCTGGCACACCGCCTCTCTCAGTTCTGGAATCATTAACACAAACTCAGACTTTAATCCTGGAACTCAACTTCGGGGAAAGAGAAAGCACCAAAAGCGACAGAGTCCGCTCACAGCTGAGCGCGCCAGAGTACTGTGCCTGGGGAAATGCTCAACCTCCCCCCGGGACGTGCAGTCTGAGATGAACTGTAATTTTCAAGGGCGGGTTTGGGGTTTTTTTTAACCTCCCGGGGCACTGCGCTGCCTGCAGCAAAACCGACGGTGAGGACAGCTTGGCAGTCAGCTGCGGGCTTCACTGCGGATCCCACCCGGTGCTGGGGGTCGGCTTCTCCGGAGCAACACGGTTGCGCACTCAGCGGGAGGTGCCGCTGCCCTGCGCCCGCGACCTCCCTCAGCGCTGCCCGGCGGGGCTCTG
>NW_010172024.1:0-19179 GCF_000695765.1 Mesitornis unicolor | reverse complement strand
AAACTGTTTCCTGTTCTTCTAACACAGATTTTGATCTGGTCCTCTAACTAATACAGATGGGGAAATTTACGGCTGACAGCTAACCTACACAAAATGCTAAAGAACACCTGAAGATACATTCTTGAGGGAAAAGCTGCTTACAAGTACACTTCAAGAGACTAGTGATCTCAGCACGCATGCACAATGTCAAGTAAAACCAAAACGCGTCAGTTACTATTATTTCATTTCTATTCTATGTAATTTCTCTCTATATATGTGTACATATTCTGTAAATATACAGAAATATATATATGTGCATATACTTCTACTCAGATCAAGCCTGTAGGGAATGAGTAGCTCCAATGAAGCCAGCTGATGACAAGAGGAAAAAAAACCCCGCAATGTAAAGGAGAGAAGAATCAGGTCCAGAGTCTTTCAAGCACTGATTATTTGGCAGCTAGTCGGTGGTGGAACAGGTCACTGAACTAAGCCATTTCTAAGACAATAATGTAAACACTTAATTTTATCGTGTTTAAAATAGACAAAACCATGTGCTTCTCCTAGATTTTATACGGCTACCCATTTAAGACAAGAAAGAACAGATGTATGTATGCTTCCTGAAAAGAGACATCAAAGCACACTAAACAAAAGGGAAAAATGTAGTTTTCCATCCCTCTGTCCAGACTGATGCACTTGTTGGCAGCTGGGCTCTCCTTTCTTTTCTGGCAAACTGAAGTGTCTGTGCAAAAAGCTGACTCCTAAATTAAGGCTGCTTGGCACTTTCTAATACACAGCTCTTGTGTTCAGCTGGTTGTAATTCTACTTACCAAGCATTAAAACAGTTGGGTTGAAGTTTTCCATGCTGGAGGTCTGCTTCAAGATAGGTTTATTATGTTCTAAAATAGTTCATCTAGAAATGGTTAGGCATTTCTGAAAACAAGGCTCTGGAGTTGTCTATAATTTTGCCCATTTAAAACAAATTTTCCAATTACTTGGTTAAAAAAAGAATTGTGACACAATACTTTTGAGCTGGGCCTTGAAATTTGGTAGGGTTGTCACACCAGTGCATGCCATTTGCCCCTGTTGTGAGAGGTGACTGTTACCTGCATGTCTGCAGAGGGATGTGTTAGTGTTCCAGCTCAGCTCCTCATCCACACTGGGCACCAGTCTTATGCAGAAGAGATGAGCAGAGCCTTCTCCATGCCTGTCCCTCCTGAGCACCTGTGCTACCAGAGGAGGAACTGGGAACAGCAAGATCCCTTCACTTGTGTCTGTGTTCTTTATGCCTTCCTGGCAGCACAGAAGGGACAAGGACAAAAGCCTGATTTCAGAGATAGTGCCAGTGCAAGCAAGCCTTAGCTGCTCTTTGCATCACCCCCAGCAGACTGCTAGCAAGGTTTCATGTCCTATTTGCTTGACAGCCCACTGAATCAGAGCAGCAACAGCGTTTCTGCCTCCTTGCACGGGTTCACCACACGGCCACACCACCAGCACTGCTGTCACAGTGCGGGGGTGAGGAGGAGCCTGCAGCAAAGAGCTGAGCCTGGCACCAGAGAACCTCAGCCTCTGATGCCATGCTGGGAAGAACAAGGTCACCTGCTGAAATCTCAGTAGGGATGCCAGGAGCATGGCAGGAAGGAGAGAGAGAGGAATGAATGGCAGTGCGGGGAGAGGACAAAGAGGCAAGAGCACAGACTGCAGAAGGAGGAACAAAGCACAAGGAGGCTGCAGAGAACAGGGAGAGAAGGGGTAGATGAGAAGTAGAAAGGTAAAGGAGCCAGTGATGAGTGTGTCCTTCACTAAGGCACCTGGAGCTGATATCTAAGCATCAACCCTGCCAGCAAGTAGCTGCAAAACCTCTGGCAAAGCGTCCTTCCCTTTCCCTCCCTCTCTGTGGCAGACTCCCACCAGCTTCTCGTTCAGCCTTTTGACATAAAAATACCAATGCTAGTAAAGAAGGAAATATCTTTCGTGTTTATTTTTTGTTTCACACAAACATTGGATTTTTTTGCCCTAAATCTGCACTGGACTGAGTGTTAGAAGCTGTTGTTTTTCTGTACCTCAGGCTCGTCTTGACAGACAGCCAAAGTTTCCAGAAGCCCTGAGCTTACCTGCAGCTTGATAGAGCAAATGAATCAGGGTGAGATAGACAGAAAGCTGCCTCCAACTGCTCCTCCGTTTCCCAGAAATCTGGCACATATATCATGGAATATTTCTCTCCGTGACAGGAACATGTATAGAGCAGGTACCTTCCCAATTCAGGAGGCTAGAAGCAAGACAGTCAGTAAAGCTCCCTGGGGAGGAAATACAGAGTAATTTTCATCTTCTCATCTCCTCTAAGTCCTGTATCAGGCAGGAATTTCACCAATTCTAGGCATCAGGAGGGGAAAAAAAAAACCAACAAACAAGCCAAACCAAACCAAAACACCAATCTCCACAACCTAACCAGAACAAGCACACAAACTTAAAAATAGTTCCCTATATCATGCCGAGACCTTACATCAAATGAACCTCTAAAGTTTAGGTCTGGCGTCTGCTCAGCCTTCTCTGATGAAAAGCTCCCTCCAGATGCTGGCTAAGTAGCAGTCAGCCTTGGAGTTTAAGTAGTAATAGTTACTGCACCAAATAGGGTTCCCAGTTCAAACCCCAGTCATTTAGAAGCCAGCTTAATCTGAATTTCTTCCACTTTTGCCACTTAAATGTATGTTATAAAGTTCATATCCAAATTACCTTTAGAAACAAAATTATTGAAAAGTCAAACAGTCCAGAATTAGGAATGGAAGTTTTAAGTACAAGCTCAATGCATACGTATAAAAGAGTGACAATGGTGTCATCCTTACTCTTGTGATCACATACCACTTTCACCCCCAGGTTGCACGTGTACAGGGACAGGACAACCATGTGCTACCCAATCCATCGGAAATCTGGCATTTTTCAAGTGTTCTACTTTTGTGACCTAAATCGTATCTCTCCACTGTACTTTCAGCTACAATAAGAAATCACACTGAGAAACTTCATCCTGAGAATGGAGGCTTATTGTGTACATCACTAAGCTAATCCCTTCTCAGCAGGGAGACATGGAATAGACAATCTATCGATCCCTTCTTGAGCAGCAATCACTAATCCATTGTGCTGATATAGTGATGCTAGAAGTAACCCTCTAATATTGCCAAAAGCAGGCACTTCCCCAAATACTTAGACTGTGCTAATTTTGTAGGGAAGGTGCAGTAATCACTATAGATTCATGCAGTTATGGCTTTTTTTTGCATGCATTTTACCACCTACATCTGTGGGTGCTGACTGAGCTAAAGTAGGTTTTACTTTCCCCCTATTCCCTAAAGTAAAAAGGTTACCCTAAGGAAGCCCTAAGCAAATTGCTCTAGATGAGGGCACAGGCAGCTACACTATGTGTGGACTAAAGCATGCTTGTGTGTGGATTTCCAGACCAGACCAAGCCTAATAAATATTGGTAGGACAGGGAAGAAAGATCTGCTGGCCAAATGCCACCAGCAGCATAGCCACAGAGGCTGTTTTTGCACCCTGTGCCTAGGATGTACCTAAGTTTTGACCACCTCCCTCAGATCATCCCACCTTCTTGACAGTGCGCTGGAGCAAAGGCACGCCCCTGAGAAGTATTAAACATGCTACTCTTCCTTCTGTAGCCACCATGTAGTTGTGCCTAGAATAACAGTCTTCAAACAGTGGCAAGGACAGGAAATTGTGACACTCAGTGGGTCTGTAATGACAGATAAAAGTCACCAGGCAGGTTTTTGGCTAAGCACCCTTGTATGAGCTACCCATTCTGCTTTCTGTTCCTCTAGTAGGACAGGGTCTCCCTATTTCACCAAGCGCATCTTTTGCAGTGTCTTCCATTAGTCCGCAAACAACTATGGCACACAGTCTGTTGTAATTCAGTAAACTTACTCTTTCAACACTTGTATTTACAACAGTCAAACCAAATGCTTCCAAAAGGACAAAGCAAAATCCCATAGCTAAACATCCCTGACTCCTAGAGGGAAACAACACTGGATCCTGATGTTGGGCAAGTACACATCTTTCTCATGGGCAGAGTCAAAACATAAGGTTTCTCTCTCCCACCTACCCCTGTCAGACACTTAGGAAATGTAAATTAATGCCATAGTTTTTTGTTCCTTCTCCTATTTTCACTTGTATAAGAAATACAAGTTTCTGATAGTGTTAAATGCTTCAGATAAAGACAACAAAAACAGAACCTACTTTGAAGAACAAATACTTTCCAGCTGCCTTCACTCAAACACAGAGAGACCAGAAATTTAGCTATCAGTGTCCTATAGTGAGGACATTCAATGAGGTTTCTCAAAAGAAACAGAAGTGCTTACATTGAGTCTATTCCCCTGTTTATTAGAGGACCTTAGATCCTTTGCAATGCTCACGTGATATTCACTTTTCCTGAACCCATATAGGTCAAAAAGAAAAGGTACGAGCTTACCTCTAGAACTTCTAGCACCTTTCCTGCTTCCAAGTGAATTTATCTGGTTTAGTGACACTTGAATCCCTCCTCACACACACAGATGTTTTCCTTTCTTTTTTATCCGAGTTTCTCCTCCACTACCTGCCTCCCATTGCAGAGAGATTCTAGCCAATTCTTAGACAAGTGCCAGGGTATATTTTTGCAGTAATGTCAAAACATGAACACAGCCACCGCTTCCAACTGAGCAGCAGACAGAGCAGCCCGTACCAAACTGTAGGTATTTCAGGTCTTTGAGAGACAAATAGCAGATTTAAGAGGCACAGACTGCTGTCTCACAGTCATCTCCTTTTCAAAAGGAGATACAATGCGAACTTAAGCAGATCCCACCTATGATAACATCAGATGGAAAGAAACATAGCACAGCAATGAATGGGAGTGTACTGCGAACAAGGTCTTCCTTCGTATCACCTCCACCCAGAGCATGATGTTCAGTCAAGCATCATTCCCAAATAACCTCTGCCCAGACTTGAGGATGAGAGAGATGATACTGTCACCAAAACCCTGCCAGAAAGGTCCTTACCTAGTGAAAGGCTCACATTAGACTGCCAACAGTTTTACTAACATCACAGAAATATATTCCAATAAGACCAATCCTGTTAGTAAACAGGACTGGAAGGCAAAGGTGAAAGAAGGTGGTGAAGAAAAAATTCTCTCCTTATAATTTCTTACATCCACCAGAAATCTGTATACCAGAGACAGGTGGTGAGGGAAGTAACAATGAGTCCAGGAAAGGCTCCACACTGACAAAATAAGGTTCGTCAGAAGCTGTTCAATATCTTTACCAAATAATAGTTGATGAAACAAACAGGAGCTCATTTTCTTTAGCCGTAAACTGTCAACTGTCAAAGAATAAAAACACTTGGACAGGGACATCATCAATCAGATCATACTCCTCCTTGACACTTAAAGCAACCTCTTGAAGTTGTGGGGGAATTTTAACTCCAGCTTATGCAGGGAAGCGTCTTGAAATTGCTTACTTCTTTAAGGTCCTACAAAAACAGGGCCCAGATTGGAGAGCGAACCTAACCGCTGCCCTGATTGAATTAAGTCTGAACCATTTCATCCCCTACAGGCATCAGGGAGTCAGCAAAGCCCTCAAGATCCACAGGAAACCAAGCTTCACTGTTTTTTGTTTGTTTGGGTTTTTTAGAAAAGTTGTTGTTGTTGCTGTTATTTTGTTAAATGGAGTTGATTAACCAGCTAGCCTCTTCCTACATCAATGCCACAACCTTCCCAGCCACCTCTTTCTTATATCGGGCAATTGTGTCCTGACCTGCAGCTTCACCAGTTCCTTACTTGTTAATTCATTGATGATCTGCTGATTGATTTCCTACAGCTCTGGCAGAAATCTGTAGAGACAAGCTTGCCCTGTAAGACAGCCTGTGCCAGCTGACCACAGCCATCCCCAGAGCCCAGTGTTACCTTGAAGATGCAGTGAAATAGTTAATGCAGTATAATAGAAGGAAACCGTATGTTTATAGTGAAGTATTTTGGCTCATAAATTTAGGACAGCAAAAGCTTGATCCTTGGAATTGTAACTGAAGGACCCCTAAATCAGTTTCTATGCACTCCCTAATGACTATATTCTTGAAGAGAAGCTACAAGACTGATAAGAGGCCAATCATGCTGCCCAAATAGGCACGAAAAGCTGGACAGTTGCCTAATGAGGATGAAGTCATCAAAAGTTGTGAAAACTGGGGGAAAGGTAAACACAGCTGAAGGAGATCACGACCACCGACTCAAGAAACCCTCTGACCCAAAAGAAGGGGAATACTGCACATGTGAACTAATTAGCATAGAAAGTGAGAGACTATTTAGCCAATAGAAAGTAGATTAAGTAACCTTGTACCAATTAATGTAGTTCCAGATAGAGTTTTGCTAATCAGGTATTCAAGATAAATATGCTGTAAATTCTGCATGTGGTGTGCTTGATTTGTGGAAATCTTCCACCCTCCACAGAATAAAACCATGTCTCCTCTCTAAACATACCTTTGCTAACACAAACATGAGATACTCGTTAGTTCAAAAGTTGAACATCCACAAAAAACATAACTAAAATGCTTTTTCAATCCACAAATGCACCATATAATCTTTTCATCTTCCCAAGGCCATGCTTTGCTGAAATGGTAGTCAGCAGCTTCAACAAAGTACTTCAGTTTTGGGTACACGTACACAGCAACTACTGGATACGAGCACAGGTAATGTAAACTCTGATATACAGCTGATATTAGGCAAAAGTCACAGCATCACTGCTAACCTGAGCTCCATCATAAAAGCACAAACTCTGAGGTCTCCATAAATGCACACTGGAGTCTGTTGCGTGCTGTCATTTCCTTGCGGCCTTCTTTGCCTATGAGACCACAGGCACACCATCATGTGCCAGGCAAAAGTTCACTGTAGTAGCACATTTTACTCTGCCAGCCATTCCTTCTTTGTGAATCCAAGGCTACTGCACCACAGCAAAATAACATTTCATAAGTGATGTATTCTCTGTTACTAGCTGTACTGTGACCAATTGCCTTGCTCCCTACAGAGAAGTTACCTGCATTCCCATACAAAACATCCATTTAAAGGAAGAGCAGTCAAAATTTCTGAGGCTAACCCTCCCACACAGCCATCAAGGCGATACAGTGGGAACAGCATGTAGGCTAAAAGAGCAATCCCAAGTCTCATGTTTTAAAGCTGCAGTGGACTTGCTTAAGTCTCATAGGCTTTTAATTAATTCACCTCAATAGTATTTTTCAAATTACTATGGGGAAAGCAGTCTTCAATATCTCAGTCTAACATTCTAGAAAAATGAAGAGGTCTTAATGTAAGTTACAGGAAGCCCCTCAGGCTCCATTGTACTGATATAATGATCCTCTCCCCTCAGTTCTTCAGTTACAGCTTATGATGCTGACCAGCTGCTAGCAGGCAGCTTCTCCCTAACATCTGCATACAAAGAAAAAAGGTCACAGAATTCTAGATACACAAATTCCTCAATTCCTAAGCCATTTCAGAAGCTAAAACTTCACATTTCTTGCAGAAGCTGGAGTTTTGCTTAGCTTGCTGTCTTTTCAAAGACGGGGAAAGACATCTGGCACCTAGAATTCCACTAAATGAGCAATTTCCTGTTTTTATTTTCTCTTTAACCAGAGTAAATTGAAGGCTTTCAAGTGTCCAAATGGTTCACATGAAGTTTTACTTAGCACCTTCCAATAGTTAACAGTACAATCTTTTGCCACCTCTTCAGAGGGAGATGCTCATCAACAGCTTTTCACTGTGCGGAATGATTTACTCAATGCAGGGCATGGAAGACAGGTTATGTCATTCAGTTGACAGACTCCATGAAAAGTAGTCAAGAAGAACAGCAAATATCAATTCAGGACAAAACATACTTTATTGTACTGTAATGTCAGAAGTACAAGAAAAGTACTGCAGAGAACCATGCTAACGGGGCTTTCAGGGCCTGTGAAGGACAGAAGTACGAGATAATGGGGTACTACTGTACTCAGTGCAAAAACCAATTCATTTGAGGCACAAGTACACTATTGTTTAAGCAGCTTGATTCAAGCACAGCTCTGGTATGTGATCTACTCTGTTTTCTTTCTATGTGACAAATCTATAATAAAAAGCTACTTTTACATTAAATAGGCAGTAGATTCAAGTCAGGGGTGTCCAAATTGCCACTTGGCAACCAAAAAAATTAAGAAAAATACTCTGCATAGTCACCCTCCGCATTTTAGTTTCACATATGGAACTGTGGCTAGTGAAGAAAAGTTATTCTGAAAGGTCAGAACCCAGACCTGTTTGGTTGGGTGGGATTTCCCCCCCCCCAACTCTTGAACATCTGTGTGTAACTTATTTCACATTGACCACAATTTATCCAATAAGAAAAAAACCCAACAACTTGTATCTTTGATAAGGAATCATATATATCTAACATTCAAATAAATTTCAGCCCTTGAGATCTTAACTTATGGCTTAAGACACAATGAAAGTGTTTGGGCACCCTTGAGTTAAGTTAATGAAGAGCATTTTTGCTAAAAAGGCAAGCAAGATCACTGTTTTAAACAGAGGTGACCTCTACAAGAAGAAAGCAGGAATCCAAGTCACTAGTTACTACTAGGCTGACATGTACTGCTGCCCAGAAAGATAAAAATGTAACTTCACAATGAAAAGGTTCAACAAACTTGAAAGCTAAAGGTTTCAACACCAGAAGCAGCATTTGAAAACAAGCTGTTTAAGTTAATCTTTTCAAGAGATGCAGATTGCATAACTCGAGGCATGAACAAACATGCTGGCAATCTTCTTTTTTTACACAGCAGCTGTGTTTAACATAGGAAGTTGTGGGTTTAAAGAAAGCTACTTGAAGAATTAAGATTTGCAATTGCCTGTCTGCTTAATGAGATTAGTAGGAAATGAAAAAAAATTACTACTGAAACAGTAGTTTCTCAGTGGATCCCTATCATTACAAACACAGCTTCTGATCTGTAAGCAACGCAAGACTAAACAGACAACTATTATTTTATATTACTACTATGCTTATAAGTTACATCAGTTAAAATTAAAAAAAGCCAAGCAGTTTTGCCCTATTTCAAGAATAGCTTCCAATCAACACCAGTTTACATGGTGAATGGGACTTCACAAATAAACAAGGAATGGTGACATCTTTGGGTTAAGAACGACAAGAAATAATGGGCTCTGTGCTACCAATCAACCTCAACAAGAATATGGCAAAGGGCCAGCCCAAGCAGTACCAACACTGAACCTTTAGCACTCGGCACAAATTCGGATCCCTTTACATTAGCTAGCAAATCAGGTGAAAAGATCGGGTTAAAAAAAAAAACAAAAAACAAACCACCCAAAAACCCCCACCAAAACCTAACTAAAAACTTAAGCCAAAAATTGAATATACTTTTTAAAAAACATCTGTAGTTTTAAAATAACTTTATGCTGACATCAGTTTGTGCAAACAAAAAAACCCCACCTCGCTGATTTCTCTCTAACAAAAGACAAATCCCTCAAATATTTTCCTTTTAGCTCATTGCATCTGTAGATACAATTTCAAATCTAACAGATGTAAACGCAAGAGAGAAAAAGTTACAGAATCTGCACAACATTCTTTCTACAAACAGCTCCTGGAGGGAAAGCAAAATATAAAAGGAATAAAGAAAGGAAGGTTCCATCTGAAATACTCTCACAATCTTTCCCACTCTGTAGTCCACGAATCCGACTCTGATGCTAAGGTGACAGTGTATGTAAGCAGATTTTTTGTTGATTTTATTATTTTTGAGTTTCAATTGAAGAGAACCTGAGAAGAGACTCAAGTCTCTTCAGGAATTGTCGGATGGAACATGCTCCTCAAATCCTTCGCTCTCTCGGACCAATGCTCTTTCCAGGATAACACGGCCTTCCTTGTAGCGCTGGCTGTCTTCAGTGGCAAATTCATAGATCCAACCCAGTTTGCTGTTGCAGTTCTTGCAGCTCACGTCTCGAACCATGTGGCGGCCAGTGAGCATGACCCGGTCCTGAACTTCACTGTATTGTAGATTTACCACCTGATACAAATATACAGGGGACAGGGAATGGAAAGGATTAGTCTGCCTAGAGCAAAGCTTGGTAACAATGTGCACAACAATCAACATTTTAAAAGTAAATAGCCTGTGGCACTGCACATGAACCAAAATCTGCAGTGTAGTAAGTTAACAGCCCTCGCAAATCTCCTGCTTGAGAAGGTAACACTTTAAAGATGTGCCTCACAGGAATGTATAACCCTCACTGTTTAACTGAGACACCTGAAATGCTATCACAGGACATACAACTGCACACTACTGTGCTCAACTTCAGGTGAGAAAATGCTGGTGAAAAGCTTGTAAGCAAATTCATATTAATCCACGTGTAATATATATAACCTATTTCTAGCAACTGATGTGATCACCTATTCCGAGAAATCAGAACCAAAATGTTAAGAGAGGCACTTCTTTAAAAACTCTTGAGGTGCTTTGTAAATAATCATCTAAGAAAAGTGAAGGTTCAGTGGCTGAGAATGCAGACATTAAACATTCACCTTTTTTATGTGCTATCTCAGCAGTTTAAAATATACTTTTAACTTGCTTAGGTAGGAACACCACAAAACCAGGTTATAAAGTTGATGTCAGAGCTATATCCAAACCGCTAATATGTAGCAGGATTCTAAAAGATAAGGCTGCACTGTTTTCTCAACTTGCACCCTGACTGTGCTTGCACTCTCAGCTTTAGCTGTAAGGCTTCTGATGCAGGAATGTAAAAATCAAACTTCTGTGATTAAACCCCACTATGTAACACAAGAAAAATGTGAACCCCAGGATCCACTACTTATTGGATAAGAAAGAAATCAGATGCACAGCTCTTTTATAGCTATGCAGCCTAACACTTACATATAAATACTACTGACAGGATTCGGCATACCAGAAATCACAAGGCCAAGTACAGTTAAATGAAGACACTACTGATGCCTCTATCAACTCTGTCAATGGCCAAATGTCTCTCAAGAAAAACCTAAATCAAAACACACCAAGGGTTACATGACTAGGAACTCTGTGAGAAAAGAAAGGACAATCACTGTTTTTCCACTGAGTCTAACAGACAAGTTTATATGGAAGGGTTAATAAATGATGCTACAATTCACTCAGTTATGACTTCCAAATTTCAACTTCTGTTTAATTAAATTAATATTTTTAAATTGATAGTATTATTGCCTGTAAAAGAGACTGTGGTTACCTAAAGCTGCCAAACTACTGTTAGCTTAAATGCATTTTAGAAATGAAATGGAATACTATCCAGACTTCTTCTTTCTTAACTGAGTGAAAGTGAAAATGCCTTTGAAACTCTTCAACAGACAAAAGACTCTCAGTGAACCTGAGGCTCATGTTACAGAAGTCAAAGTTAAAACACCATGCATTTTGGCATGATGCCTCTATACACACAATCTTCTTTATAGTCTTTTAGTATTGCAGATAAACTAATTTAGATAGCTTGCCACCAATAATGAATGTCTAATTTGACTCCAAAGACAGCTGAATAGAACAAAATTCTTAAAAACAGGAATTACATAACACTTTAGCTAATAGGTTTTTTAGTTTTGTTGACAGATTCATATCCCACAAACTCATTTTTCAAAAGCACATAGCAGTTTCCCCTCAGCTTCTTACCAACCTTGTTAAAAAGAAAGGCTCTTCCTGTGGCCCCTGTAAAACGAGTGGAGATGAGCTCAGAACGATTGGTCAGAATGGTGTCGCAGTTTGCACAGGAGAACAGGCGAGTGCCACCAATATGATCCAGAAAAATTCTTCCCATTTTTAGAATTTAGGTAAGTTTATACTCAAGACCTAAAAACAGAAAGACAGATAACGTACATGTTAAAAAAGCATGGCAGCAAAAATCCCACCTCAAAACACTCCATATATATGGCAGAATATTCTGCAAACCAGTTCAGCTAATGATTGCAGAGGTTTGTTCTTTCATAGGTGAATTACTAAATTTATAGAATGCATTCATCCTCTCATCAAGACAAGTTCTTTCCCAAAGTGACCATCTTACCAATAAAAAGACACACCTAGATACAAACTAATTACATTAAATGAGCAAAACATGAAATGAAACCTTTACAATACAGTTCAGACATTTTCAGACCACTACTGGACCCTACAGTTCTTAAACTCAAAAGCTTCCACTTCTTTCCTATTTTCTTTCCTTCTTTAATACAATACTGAAATTCCATTCCAGTATAATCCCAACAATTCACCCATCTTAGTCAGCACTGCGAAATGAAGCACTGAGAAGCACATTGAGTCACCAAGACAATTACAGTTTAATTTTCCCAAGTCACCCCCCCACCCTTTTTAAATATATATATTTGTCACTTCCCCTCAGCCTTCCACAATCTATGACATGCAACCACACACCACCACTATCCAGGATGCTTTAGTCTTCTAGTATAGCAGAGACTAGGCTTCTATATTTGACTTGACACTTACTGGTTTCATATACATAACAACATAGGAAAAGTTTGGATGCTATTTCACATAATAAACAATCCACCCAGTCTTTACACCAGACAGCTTTATAGACAAGTATTTAAAGCTGTCTTAGCTAAATACAAAATTCTGTGTCATTTACCCAAGCTATTTCCACAGCAACATCACTAAAATATGTGAGTAACTCCAATGTGCAGAAAAAGAGAGCTGAGAAAGTTTACAGCAGCAGAGCTGCAGTACCTGATAAGTAAACCTCTTCACTGCTTGGGAAAATTAAAGTATCTCGCCACCTTTGGACCAACTGACATAAATAATTTAAGTTAACTAGTGAGTAGGCACAGAACATACCAGACAGCTGAAAACTTAAATCACAAAGGATGAGATTACATGACGAAGTAAGTGATGTTCTTTCAACTGCAGAAAAGTTTCATGACTAAACTTCGATAGTTAAACAAGTACGCTTACTCTGACGTGCACAAGGCAAATCGACTAAAACATGCAACCGCACACACAAAATTTAAACCACCGTTTTTTTACACAAAAACCACAAGTCACTGACATAATGATTTTTTAAAATTGCTTTATTTCACCACTTTGTTTTCTTACAATGTGTGGCAATAAAAAGGGGTGCTAATACAGTACTGAACAGAGTGATTTTAGCACAAGTTGCTTACATACAGATTTTTCAAATCACTATTACTGTATCCCATCCGAAGGATACATAAAAGTTCAAAGCAATGGACTGACTTTCCTTTAAAGGTGAGATAAAACCCATTTCTCATCTTGAAGGAATAAATAGAACAGGTCTTGAGTTTGACAAAAATACTTCAGAAACCTAGCTGA
This sequence comes from Mesitornis unicolor, assembly GCF_000695765.1. Classification (NCBI taxonomy): domain Eukaryota; kingdom Metazoa; phylum Chordata; class Aves; order Mesitornithiformes; family Mesitornithidae; genus Mesitornis; species Mesitornis unicolor. Next base: position 5,850 of record NW_010172024.1, on the reverse strand, counting down.
GTGTCAGGGTGTGACTCCACAATACCGTAAGCATTTTCCTGCGACTTCTCTATGCTTTATAACTTTCTAACATGCCCTTTATCTTTCGTAGCAAGCGAGGGCAAAAGAAAAAAAATAAAATGTGAATAGTGACAGCATGAAGGAAAATCAAGAGACAATAAGTGTGAATAAACAAGTATCAGTCAAACTCTCCAACCAGAAAAAAAACACAAATACAAGCAATAAAAGCAATTGTGACAGACATGCCCATAAGGCAGTTGGCCTAGCTCCATGCGCCATCCTTACTAATTTTGGATAATGTTCTTTTTGTGTTGATTGTACAGTGGATTAAAAACAATTAACCAATCGTGAGTTATTGTAAACGTGCAATCAACATCCAAAGGGGTATTTTTGTGAGGGTAAACACAATGCTCACCCTGTCAGTATTTTTAGAAGCTAACGTAAACCAAATCCAAAACCATCCCCGTTTTACCAAGAGCAACACCAACACTGAGCTTGGTAAGCAACAAGAACAGATCCATTACAGAGTAACCTTGCAAAGGATGCCATTTGAAAAACATGCATCTGACACCCATCTGAAAACATAATTCTTGTTACTGCACCCAGAAAAGCAGTAACCCAAAGTCACTAAAACCAGAATTTAAGTACTTCAGAAGAGTACACAAGTGTGATTCTTATAAGCAAGTTACAAGTCAAAGCGACATGCAAATGTATTATTTCTGGATATGGTGTTATGCATGGACTGAAGTGTTGAGTTCTAAAAATACTGAACATTAAAATAAGGCATAAAGAAGTATTTTCAAAAATTTCAGACTGAAAAACCTGCCTAAGGTTTTAAGGCCTAAAATTTTTAATTATTTATATCATCCCAAAAAGCTGAAAGTAACCTCATCAAGTAAGACTTGGGTCTCAACAGAAGGACAAAGTGAGATTCATTTGATGGCACAAGGCTATGAGAATTCAGACTAAAGTTACAGTAGAAGCTAACAAACCGACTGGTACCAAAGCAATTTTCTTCAGAATACAGTGCATAAGAAAACATGTATTCTTGAAATAAATACACACTTTAAAAAATCAGAAAACGAAATTCTACAATTTGCATTATAACAGCCAAAACAGATTAGATTTTGAGTATTTTTTTTAAGAAACTGCTAAAATAATATAATCCTACTAGAACGTCTAACATTTAAAATAAGCTCTACACTTAACTGCCCCTTGGTAGATTTCAGTCAAAATAGAAAGCAGCCATCATTAGCTTTCTGTTTTGGAAACTGAATTAGGATTTCAGTGTATCTGTAAGGGTCCAGCTGAAGTGTTTTAAAACTAGTCACATTAGTCTTTATATTACTACTCACAGTTGTGAAAAGAGTTACAAAATGACTACTAGTAAGGTAACCTTCAAATGCTGCATTTAATCATTAATTTTCTAAATAAGCTAACAAGGAACTTCTGCTTTTTCCTCTCATACAAACTAGCAAAGTTAATTTCAACTTGGAATAATTTCACACACTGTACTCCCTTTATTTTTTTCCCTTCCAAGCTAAAAACATAGTATTCACTTATAGGACCAATTCAAAAGGTACTTGCTGTGGATAAAGACTGTTTTCTCCTTATGTAAAAATCCTGAATCCTGTGGAGAATACTCATTCAACACTGGAAAAAACAGAAGCACAACAGAACGAGAGAAAGCAATTTTCCATTGCTCTCTGGCTCATATACCTTATATACAGAAGTGGTGTGTACAAAGTCACCCAAGATAACTGTGTAATTTTTTTTTTCCTATAGTTTTCACTTCCCATGTAAAAGGTGTGGGTGTCTGTTTATGTTCACACATACATAAATGATCTGAAAAAAGCCACTTATAGGCAGCTTTTATAGGCAGTGGGAGGGCTCTCTTAAATGAAGAGAAGCCAAAGAATTGTGAAACATTAAAGTATTTCTAAAGCTTAAGATTCTCCAATTAGGGGGAGGAAAATGTAAGAAGTGCACTTACCCATTCATCCACTCTCTACTTAAAAACAGTGAAAATAACATTCACTGGTTCAGAGAGCCAGTCAAGCTCCCAATTGCTATTCACAACCCTAAAAAGCGACACTACCATATCACACCACCCATCACGCTACTAGCATTTTCATGATACTAGAACCTTCAGAAGCAGTACACATGAATCTTGGTTAGCCACAATACCAAATGCTGAGGAAAGAACACAGAATTTTTTGGCCCATGACTTCACCTTTAAAATCAGCTATGCATTCTTTGTTGGATATGTGTCAGTGATGAAGTCCTAGTGATCCTGCCCTCATGCAAATTACCAAACACAAATCATAATGTTAAATTAATGGCTCCAGTATAAAAAGGCAGACTTGTTTACTTTCACTAATGGGATATAAAGTATTTACCACTTGTCAAATCCACACAGTTCAATGAGACAGGTACTTCCATGAACTGAGAGAGGATGCTACTGTGTCACTAGACGGCACCCTGACCATCACTATTGACCTGCATTCTTGACAGGACCACCTTTAGCAGAACAATCAAGAATAGCTCATATAAGCTTGCTAGTAAGGCTTGCTGAGAGTGCATTATTTTGACAGTACAAACCTTGATACAACTTCTTGGTCATACTGTGAACATTTCCTGCCAGTATGTTTCTCCCAGCAAGTACATGGACTGACAGGAAACACAAGGACCATGGTTGTGCCCAACAGTATGTAACCCTAGAGCAGGATGTTCTCAAACTTCCACCTGTCTTTCAAATCAATTGATTTTTGCAACACTGAGCAACAGCTGTCAAAGGACCAACATTCAACAACTTACACACACAGAACTGAAACCACCTGAAGCACTACTTGCTTGGTATTTTTGCTACCTACTCTGTCTAACTTCATAAGCAACAAAGAACAAGAAAATAACACAAAGAATTACTTATTAACATTTTTAAAACTAATAGTGTTTTCTTGTTCCAGAGTGCATCTCTTGAAGACACAGGACTGTCAACGTTTGGGAGAGGCAGCAGGCACTTTTTATATACACACTGGACTGTGGATATTTCAGGAGCCTCAGTGTTTCTTCAGCACCATCTACTGCATCCCAGATCTACAACAGAAAACAGCTGCTAGTTAAAGGATAAAAAACTGTCATGGCCTCTCTTAGGCCATTTCACCAACTGAAAACATTTTCTTTCATATGGTGAGCCAACAAGCACTCTCTTGAAAAAGAGCTGTGCATTCCCCTAAGCACAGTGAAACATTCTCAAGATGTACTTACTCTGGAACCGGGCTTAAACTTCATCTTCACATCTCAGGAACCAGGCTTAAGCTTCCTCTCTTCATCTCAGGGATGAACAAAAGAGGAAAAAGAATATTTAGCATAGCTACACAAGACCACATATTAAGGCATTGCTGGGTAAGCAAAAAAAAAAATAAAACTCTCTCCTTACCTTCCCAGGTTTCTGCTGCTCAGAAGCAGGGGTGCATCTGAAAATACACACACGACCAGTCTCTTCGGAGGTCTGAGATTCAACATTCTGCCATTGACTTCTGTGACTGCTGAAGTAAGCAGGGCCCAGCCTCTGGCCTCTGCCTACATGTAGAATTTGCTATCAGAAAGCACCACATGTAGCCAAATGTGAAGAAAGAACGTGAACTGAACAGTATGCTACACTCATTAGAGCCATGCAGCTACTGCAGCAAACTGTACAAGGAAATTAATGCAGTCAAATGACTGAAGATGCTTTGCAAAGTAACAGAAGCTGTGCCCAGATGCAGTGCAAAGCAAAGTTCAAAGCACCTGCTTTGAAAAAGGTGCCTTGCAGGATGAAACCACATTTGTGCAAGTTACACTAGGATAATTTTCTATTGCAAGCTGACTTCATTTCCAGGTAAGGTGAAAGCGTCAACATAACATTATATTGGTGCATGCAAACACTAATACAGGGTACTTTGTTTCAAATTTATGGAGAGCAGAGCCACACAGATCAGTGCTCGTTTCTAATACATGCCCCGTATCTCAGCATCTCCCCGCACAGTAACTTACACTCTTGCAACATATAAATGATATGATAGATAACATCTAAAAGTATTAGTTTAAATGGTATCACTCAGATTAGTTTTCTTTCTCAATACTACCTAAAGAGTCCAAAAGCAGTAACTATTCCAGCTTCCTTGTTTCTTTTTCCTCTTCCCTTCTCCCCTTTCCCTTCCCTAAAAAAGTATAATCTTTTCCTTCCTTAATTCCTCAGTGGTTTTTAAGAAGGCTGTGTTTCCTCCTTTTGTAATAAATTTATTCTTATTTAATTAAGCAGATAACACAACTTTTGACTATTAATCCATTCTACAAATTTCAGAAAGCTAAACTAAATCAAATTTTCTGTTTTCATTAATTTTAGTGCTGAAGTGACACAGATCTTCACCCGAAGACACCACTGGTTTAGGGGGGGGGGGGGATCAAATAAACTAACTTTAAAGAAATGGTGAAAAGACAGTGATCACTTAAACTGTCATACTACATCCACTGGCAGAAAGATTGTAAATATGCTTAGTGCATCACAAGAAGAAGTTCTTACATCAACTAGAAAAACTTCTAAACATAGGTAAAGACTCCAAAATTAAAGACAGCCTTGCTACCAATCATCCATAGTGTACAGGTGTTCTATCTACATGTTTAACAAGATATTTTAAGTTAAATCTTGCCTAAGGGAATTACGTAATTCAGCAAGAGCTGAGCAACTCAAGATTTCAACATAGGTCAAATGATAGTAAATAAACATGAACCAATGACCTAACTTGGACACCACTATTTCAAGCTTGTGGTGACTTCAAGCCTGTCAGATGACAAGTAACAAATTTTGTCTGTTCTTGTCATCTTCTCATTGCACTTTGAAGTGCAATTTATTTTGTCCTCAGACTTGGCAGCCACATCTGAAATTCACTCATCATTATGAAAATCTATATATACACAACTGGATCTGCATTCTATAAGTTAAGTACTTCCACAGCTACAGAAGTGAAAGTAGCAGATGACAGAAGCCTCCTATTATTATATTTCTAAATACTAACATTAGAAAAAGAGAGTAATACTTAACAATAGACAGTTCCATTTGTCACAAACATTACTTGAATTCAGCTATGTGGAACGAGTCTATACATAGCTGTTTATATGTATTGCTATGTAACCTGTATAATGCAGCTGCATGAGGGAATCTTCACAGCCATGGAGCAAGACTTCTCACTTTCTGCCATCAAGCATCAACATTAGTTAACAATAATACTGTGTTTATTGTTCAAATAGAGAAAAACATTTTATTATATTCTATCACTATACTAGTCCAAAACACAGCCTTTATTCTTAAATAAGCATGCTGGATTAATCTAATCTGTATCTGCTGGCACAGTACAGCTAGAGTCTGTACAGAGAGTAACAAATGAACAGACAGATGACAGTCTTTGCATTCCTTTTTGCTTGGACTAGAACCTTTTTCAGAGCGAATAAGTGCTCACCAAATATTTCGGTTCTCTGGGAACCCATACTTTCATGGGCAAAATCCAACCTAAGAGCCAACAGGCGAAGCTGGCTCATTGCTGAGCGAGCAGTGGGCACCTCCATAAGCAAACAACTACCACTCGATTCCTGACAACCAGCTTTCCCTGGAGGAGTCACCCCTGGGGCAGGGACAAGGGCTTTACTTAGGGCTGCTTCGACTATGAGCAAGTCTTCAAGGCAGCACCTTGTGATGGGGAGGAGAAAAGGCAGATGCGCTCAGCAGCACTGCTACCCACCGTAAGGCACTGCTGCCGCCCCAACCGGGCAGAGCAGTCGCCAGACCCGGCCGGGGTGAGGGGCTGACCCACG
>NW_010172023.1:0-741 GCF_000695765.1 Mesitornis unicolor | reverse complement strand
CCCTGCTCCACACCAGTTTTGGGCCATACCCCCACTGGTTTCCAGTTGTAACCCCAGCTCCACACCAGTTTTGGGCCATAACCCCAGCCCTGCACTGGTTTCAGGCCATACCCCCTGCTCCACACCAGTTTTGGGCCATACCCCCACTGGTTTCCAGTTGTAACCCCAGCTCCACACCAGTTTTGGGCCATAACCCCAGCCCTGCACTGGTTTCAGGCCATACCCCCTGCTCCACACCAGTTTTGGGCCATACCCCCACTGGTTTCCAGTTGTAACCCCAGCTCCACACCAGTTTTGGGCCATAACCCCAGCCCTGCACTGGTTTCAGGCCATACCCCCTGCTCCACACCAGTTTTGGGCCATACCCCCACTGGTTTCCAGTTGTAACCCCAGCTCCACACCAGTTTTGGGCCATAACCCCAGCCCTGCACTGGTTTCAGGCCATACCCCCTGCTCCACACCAGTTTTGGGCCATACCCCCACTGGTTTCCAGTTGTAACCCCAGCTCCACACCAGTTTTGGGCCATAACCCCAGCCCTGCACTGGTTTCAGGCCATACCCCCTGCTCCACACCAGTTTGAGGCCATACCCCTGCGTCCGCACCAGTTTCAGGCCATACCCCAACTGGTTTCCTGCCGTACCCCCAGCTCCGCACTTGTTTCGGGCCGTACCTCCTGCTCCACACCAGTTTCCTGCCCTAATCCCCAGCTCTGCACCAGTTTGGGGTATAACCCCACTGGT
>NW_010172022.1:0-4762 GCF_000695765.1 Mesitornis unicolor | reverse complement strand
TGTGCCCCCTACACAGGAACCAGGTGCGGGGCAGCTCCCATTCAGCTCTTCTGGCCGCAGCATTCTCCATTGCTGCTGCCCCCACCAGCCTCAGCCCCAGCCCCACTTTCACTTCCCCCAGTTCAAAACCACATCCCTGCTGTTTCAAGGGAAATAAATGTCACCTCCAGGTCACTCTCAGCACCAATAGCCATCAGCTCCACTTCTGTTAAAAAGATTTATTAAGATCCTCCAGTACCTGTCCGAGAGGAGGATGCAGGGTGAGACGGTTAGCACTGCTCCAGGTGACACAAACCCGGGTTGGACCCAGCAGCAGGATGAAATGGGGCAAGCTCAGGGCACAGAAAGGTGTTGGGAGCATGTCCCTGGCAGAGGACCTCCCGCCAGGGCAGCCCAACAGTAGCTAAGGCATACATAAAGTGCTTGGAGGAAGACCAGCCCTGTGAAGGGGCTAAATAATGCAAGTGGGCAGGGATGGCGAGCAATGCAGGTGGCTGGTGAGTCGCCCCTCTGCCCTGTGAGGACCTGGTATAGGCAGGTGATGGGCTGCAGGACCCCCAGAGAGGACCCAGTCTGCTGGTCTTCATGGTCATCTCCCCGTCCATCCCATGTCCAGGATGCTGCTCCACGTTATGGAGGTGCCTCTGGCAGTGCACGGGAAGGATGGTCCCAGCGCAGAGTCCTGCCTCAGCTCAATCCCAGTGGCAAATCAAGATGAGTGGGACTTATCCTCGGCCAGGCTGTGTCCCAGCTGCCTGCCACAGCCGTGTGTCCTCCCAGAGCCCCCAGCAACCCCTCCTACTGCTGGGAGCAGCACCAGCCACTTGATGGTGGAAACATCCATCATGGGGAGGTGCCCTCACCAGTGCCTTGTGTTGCAAAGCTGGTCCCATGCACAGGATGGAGATGTGCCAAAGGCCCAGAGCTGCCATGGGAGAGACCAGGGCTCCTGCAGCCACTTTGAGGCCACTTCTACAAAACAGCCTCCATGCTCCAGCCAGAGATAGTGGGAGCAAGCAGGGACACCCTCCAGAACTACTCCTGCATCTCTCCAGCCTGTTCCAGCACTCCCACAAGCTCCCTCCACCCCATGGACTGCTCCAAAAAAATACTACTTTTCCCTGGAATGTTTTGTCTAAAATTCCCTGGATGGGATTAAGAAAATAAAAATAAACTAGGTAAAAAACAACTACCCCCAGGTCACACTAAAAGGCTGGGCAGCCCCCCTCTGCAGGGCAGGGGACACCCTGGTGATGGGGTTCGGGACAGCAGGGGGGGACCTTTCTGTGTGTAGCAGGGGAGAGGGACACAGAGCAGGGGTAGGGGGGCTGCCTCCTCCTGGCAGTGGGAGGAATGCACCTCCCAGGGACAGGGTGAGATGAGATGGGGTGCAACTGGATGGGATGGGAGAAGGGACCAAGACAGTGGGGAGAGGAGGGTGGCCCCAACCCTCACTGGGACTGCAGGGAGAAGGCCAGCTTGACGCAGGCGAGCTCTGCCCCACCGCTGCTGAGGACCGCCCGGACACGGTAGTTGCCGTTGGTCATCCAGGTTGGCAGCTCCACATCGGGCAGGAGGAAGTCACTGGCTGGCAGGGAGTAGGAGCCCTGCAGAGAGAGGGCACACATAGGTAAGGTGTCAGCCGAGGCCACCCCAGCACTGCACCAAAGGGCACAGTGGTACCCGGCGGTGCTGTTGGCATGACACCAGCGGGGGTTTCAGGCGTACCGCTTTGAAGGGGCAGTGGCAGGGGATGCCATAGGTGAGCAGCGGCTCCGGGCAGGTCGTGCCGGGCGGGATGAGGTTGTCAAGCATGGTGCAGACATCATCGTAGGTGCAGCTGCCCAGCTGGTCAATGCAGGGCAGCTGGATCCAGAGTTCGCCCAGCGCCTTCTCCACCACCAGCACCGCCTGAAGGGAAGGTGTTCAGCACTGGTACACGCACCCACAGCTCCTCGAGTCTGTCCCACCTCTCCCTGCCCAGCCATCTCCATCGGCAATTCTTTGGGGTATCCATGGGGCCACCACACACTCTCAGCTCCCCCTCCTGCTTTCAGTTCCTCTCTGCCTGCAGGTTTCTCTTCCTCCAACTTTGTCTTGACCCCTTGAGCGAACACCTCCCAGCACCTGCTCCTTCCGTCTCAGTGCTACATCCCAAAGCCAACCAGCAGCTCCCATTCCACAGCTCTGCCACTACACTCCCCCAGCATGCTCTCCCCAACCCCAAACAGGCACTGTGGCATTGCTCAAGACAGCCCATGCACTTTGAGCACTGAGACGTGTTCAGAACTCAGCCTCAACAAACCCCAAAAGTGGTGCAGGGTAGCTGGGCCAGCTCAGGGCTCCTGCAGCGGTACTGTGGCACGTCCCTGGAGCGAGCAGCCGGGTCTGGTCACTGAAAAACGAGTGCTGTAGGGGAACTGACTGCTGGGAACAGTCAGGGCACATGGGGTTTCATTTCCCTCCCTGAGTCATTACATCCTCTGCACGCAACACAGCTCAGGTAGTTTCTCCCACTGGGACAACATTAGGAGCTTCCCACTGGGCTGTATGCTCCCACTGTGGGTCTCCCCATGCCCCTCGCCCCATCCTGGCTTACAGAGCCCAGTTCACTCAGCCCTGCACCGCTCCGTGCCTCATTCCCCCAAGGGCTGCTCCTTCCCATATCCATTGCTGGGCATTTCCTGGATGCCAGTGGTTCTGGGACGCTCTGCTGTGGAAGTATCCCCAGCACCCCCATACCGTCAGAGGGGAGGCCAAGGTCTTGCCGCTGCTGGCGGCCACGCTGATACGCAGGCTCCCTGGGACAGTGATGGGGTCGGGTGCCACAGAGAGGCTCTTCAGCACCACAGGGTCCTTCCCGTCACCGCAGTTCTCCCAGGCAAATCCATCAACCTGTGGCACCAAGAGACAGGAGGAGTTAGAGCCCAGGCAAGCCTTATCCTGGGTTTGCAAGAGGTTTACCCAGCGCTGGACTTCCAAATCCCCTCATGCACACATCTACTCACAAACACGGCCAGAAAATTACCTTCAGCCCCCCTTCAAATGCCAAATAAGTATTTCCCTCTGCATTTCTCGCACTCCCAGCTCTCCAAGCCCGAGGACGTTGCAGAAACTCACAGTTCAACAGCAACTGCCATGACCCCCTTTCATGTACTTCTCACCCAAAGAGAGTTACCAGGCTGCGATTTCCGAACCTTCCTTGGCTCAGCCTCCAAAAGCTTTCCATGTGAGCAAGGCAAGAAGCATCCCTCACACCAGCACCAACTGCACCAAGCAAGATGTGTGAGAGCGAAGGTGAGACAGCAAGCGGGGATTGGGGCAGGGCAGCCGTGGATGCTGGAGTAGGGGGACATGCTGTGCCCTGGGGGCTGTGGGGCCAGCAGAGCTTCCAGGCTCAGCAAGGAGCAGCCCAGCCTGGCCGTTGTGAGCCCTTACCTGCGGGCTCCAGCCACCCAGTCCCATGCAGGAGCAGGAATCACACTCACACATTGCATTTTAAACATAGCTTAATGTTACCATGTCTGCTCATGCTCAGGGAGCAGATGAGCCAGGCTCATCCCCTGCCTGATACACCCCAGGGCTGGTTCAGTACAAATGAGCCACGGAAGCAGTGCTGTCCCACGGGATAATGAAAATCCACATGCAGGGAACATCACCCAGACAGGAGGAGATCACTCCTGTGTCCTGGTCGGGCTGGGAGCCATGCTGGGAGATCTCCCCAGCTTCCTACAAGTTTCACCAGCCTCCCTGGGCACCACTGGCAAAACCACGGGCTGGCAACAGCATCAGAGCCCTTTGCTCCCACATAGCAAGTTCAGAGACAAGGCGATGGTGGCACTCACCTACAACAGCTACCCCTGCGCCCACCACAAGCCAGCAGCAAACATCCAGCCCCAGCTCCTTCCCAAACAGCCTCCAGCCTAATCGCAGGTCTCTCCCCAGTGGGGAGGCGGGAGGACGCCTGGGCTGTGCACCCCAAGCAGGTTTGGCCGGGGCAGCCCGTGTCTCCATGCCACAGGCGCAGGGCTTTCCCTGCCTGCTCAGCAGCCGCAGAACCGGTGGAGGCTGTATTACCTGGTGCCAGGCTGGCCCCAGCGGGCAGCACTGCCCACACAGGCGAGCAGCCCGACCCGTCGCCCCACTCGCCAGACGGGAGCAGCCCAGGGCGCAGGGCACGATGTGGGGCTCAGAGCAAGCCAGGGCAAGGGGCAAGCTGCACCCTGATGTTTCGCAAGAGCCAGGAGCCCCTCGTCCGTGGGTCCGCAGGCAAAGAGGCTCTGTGGGAGCTAAATGTCGGCCGCATATGGCTATGCCGTAGACCCTCCTGCTGCCCTGCAGAGCCCCCTCCAGCCTTCCTAACAGGCTCCCCCCTTCCTCAGGGCAACATCAGCTTTCCTGGAAAACAAAGACAGATACTCCCCTCCCCACCATGTGAGAGTCATGCATCTTAATCAGCTGTATCTTAATCAGCGTGTGTTGATGAGCCCGGCCCAGCGTGGCAGCGTGGGAACGAGAAGGCAGAAGCCTGAGCTGGAAAATGCTCAGGAACGAGAGCAAGGAAAGCTGGGGTGTGGGGAAGCTGCTGGGAAAGCTCAGCCGAAGGCAGCGAGGCCGCTGGGCTTCTCCACTTGGAGCGGTTTGCCAAAACTGAACCCCTCCGCTGCTCTGAGGTTGAACCCCAACCTGCAGCCGTGTCCCCCCCAATGCGGCTGGGTCTGTGGGACCCCACTCCGAACCCCCCTAGCCCAGCCGCAGGCAC
>NW_010172021.1:34516-38251 GCF_000695765.1 Mesitornis unicolor | reverse complement strand
TCAATACACTGTAGTTGCTCTCTCACGTAAATAATCACTGAGCAAATAAACATTTAAAGGTCTATTATTTCCCATCAAGAACTGGATCCTATAAAACAGCATTCTGAGAAAGAATGACATTAATAAATACATCAAGATGTAAGAACAGCCCCTTTAAAAGCAGCTATCATCACTGCACAGCTGGCTGGGTGGATCTAGCAGGTGATAAAAAGACAGACTCCAGTCTATAAATCCAGGTATCAGCAGGTGCTGTGGTTGTCTGACTGTGAGCAGAAAATGCTCTTTGCAATTTTAGACGCTTTTTGTATTTGCGCTGGAGTCTACAGCAGAGGAGGCCAAGCAGTTAGAGAGGTGGAAGTCGCAGTCCTACTTCTCTCCACAATGAGCTTAAATTTGATGTTGAGAGTCTTAACTCCTCGTGGAAAACTAGACTGAAATACCAGAATTGCTGCAAATCCAAATCTTCCGCAAACACTGAACAAGAAACTGCAGTAACTCACCATATTACATCTGCCTCTGGCCAGCAATTCTCTCGTTTTAATAATCAACAGAATAGAGCAATAAGTTTACATGACTACTATCTTTTCCACACCATGCTCTGGCAGCACAATTCTGCCTCAAACTAGGCAGGGCTGCAGGAACTATAGGGCAGCTTTAGCTCTTCAGCTAAGGCTTATAAAGGAGCAAAATATAACAGCTATAAAGATGTGAGGGTACCAGAGCACTGGACCAGGCTGCCCAGAGAGGTTGTGGAGTCTCCTTCTCTGGAGACATTCAAACCCCACCTGGACGTGTTCCTGTGTGATATCCTCTGGGTGATCATGCTCTAGCAGGGGGTTGGATGGGATGATCTACAGAAGTCCCTTCAAAACCCTCACTATACTGTGATTCTGTAATTCTAAACTTTAACATAAATCCTGGCATGCTGTTAAAGCATATTGCATTCTAAGGGCACTCTGTTGAGATGGTAACATCCAGCAATTCACAACATTGGAACAATCTGAATCCAGGACGAGCAGCGTTGGGGGATGGAGGACAGGATGACTGACCATGGTACTCAGCATTGCAACATCAAACAATGTGAGGCTGCCTGACACAGGGGATCAGCAAAAGGTTAGGCAGCTATTTTGTGTGCACACAATAAACAGACTTAAGTGCGAAGGATCTTTTAAGAGAAAATACAGTAAGCCTAACAATGTCAGTGCAAGCATTTCCATGATAGATGATTCCTTACCACTTTGGCATCCAAAAAGCACCTAAATGTCTTTGTGAGTCTTACCCAAATCTCTGCCTGTTCCTTGAAATCAGTGAGTGTTTGGAATGTAGATTCTGGTTCCAGGACAGTTATTAAATGTAGAAAATTTTTCAATGTGTATATATATTCTTAAATATGTATATTTATACACACAAACAGACAAACCATATATATAATAATGACTGTTAACAGCCAACACAAATCTGTTTCTAAATCACAAGGAAAAATTAGTAGTATGTTAGATTCAGTTATGTATGCTTATTAGCAATGGCAGACCAGACTACTTACAGATGAACACGTGGATTTCATACTTGTGATCTCTAATTTGCGAATGGTAATGACTCTGTAATGTTTAAAAGTAACTACAATTTACGTTATTACAGTAGTAACTGTGGAAAAAAAATATTAGTGACATACTCAGTTAAGTAACTTAAAACTTGCTGACAGCACAGCATCAACTACAAAAAAATGCATATTTTTTCAAGAAAGCTTTTTATCCAATAATGCTGCTAATAAGACTTTACAATAAACTAATTAAAATTTTAAAGTCATGAAGAAATTTTTCCTAGTGTGCATATGTCAGTTTTGGCACATCAAATGATCATATGTACAGTCAGCTCAAGCTTCTTGCACACAGCTTTCATTGTTTTTTCCAAGATTCTTTCAAAAAGAGACAAGACAAAAAAATACTTAAGAAATTGTAGCTACTGGCACATAAATGCCATCAGGGAGGCTGCTAGACACAAATTTGAGCTCAAGTACAGTTCTGCAGCATAATAAATTCACCACTCTACCTGGAACATGTTTTTTCTTATCCAAATTAACAAGGCAAAATACATTACCTTAAACTTTTTCTACTGAGGTTTAAATATTCCATCCTATTGTGAGTGGGACAGCCTAAGAGCGCATGTGCCACCAATTACAGCAACATCACATGAAGTCCCAATAAAACCATTGTTCTACAGTCAAAGGCAGGTGCTGCAACTGAGCCCAGACGTATTTAGTTTGTTAAATGAATCATAAACTGCCAGTTTCCCTTTAATAAACTGTAAAAAGCAAATTAAGAGTCTTTCAAGTTAAAAAAAAAATGTCTGAAGAGCTTGCTTTTACTCATTCTGAAGAGACACACTTAAGGAAAAGGTTTTATTAATACCATTATAAACTGACACATGTTTGTGAAATGAAGTTCTCATATGGGAAGCATTTTTTTTTAGCTTATTCTGATTTCCTAACTACACTGTGAGTACACGTTGAAATAACAGATATGCCATTCGGCCAAGCAAGTTAATTTCATAGTCACAAAGAACACAACCAATGTGGCATTCACAATAGGAATTCTAATCTACTTTATCTCTCTTTAAAGAGAGGCTTATGATCCATAGCTAATCAGACACATAAAGGTAAACTAGTTAATTATAGTGATTAAGTGCATCTGATATATTCTTGCTTTCTTATGACAGACTTCAGAGGTAATTTAGTTACCATGGTTTTTATCCTGTAAATTTCTGTATTTGAATTAAATGACAGTATTTATAACTTTTATATCTTAAGTAATTCTACCTGTTGGATGATTCCTTTGCTGGATAGAAAATATGTAACATTATGAGTAAAAATGGGACTGCTGTACTGACTTTGGCTTCTGGGAACTCAAGTTTATATACACAAAACTGATACCTGTTTTCATTTTTTGGAACTAGGAAGCAAATATATTTGGCCCAGATAATTTCTTCTGTGCCCAGTGCTTTGAAGAAATTCTATATGTCAAGATCCCTAAATTTCTGCAGAAAAGAAACGAGAGACAAAAATCTCCCTCCTTAGCATCTGACACATGTTTATGACTGAATTTTTACAATGAGAATAAATGTATAAGCACACATGAATATATAACCACAAAATAGAAAAAAAAGATAGCACTAATAGAAGAAAAGTCAAGAAACAAACAGCAAATAGGCCTTTAAGACCTCCCATCCTCTACTTCCCTCTATCCCAGTTAGCCTTTCCAGTGCTGCTTTATCTCAGTATTGATAAGGTCAGAATCTTTATGGTATGGTGGGATATGAAGGTGCCCTGATTTACAACCTTCTGTCAGGTTGTGTTTCTCTGCCTTGTTTTACTCATTTATTACCTTTGGGGAAAAGGCTTTGTCCTACTCTTTTCTTTGTCTAATGACATATTATGGTAATATTCTACTGAACTGGGCTCATTGCCTGTTGGTCTATTATCTAGTCAAAATATTTATTTTGGTTGCCTTACTATGTTTGTATGAGAATTAAATTAGGTCTTTTTTAAATAATAATTTCACACAACATTATTCATAAGTATAATCTATCAACATCATGACTGACTGAACATACATAAAATGTTAGCATGACTTCCTATATTTTCTCCTTTGTCTTTTGCATTTTAGTCACTGAACAACCAGAAAAAAAAAGAGCCCAGTTATATAAAACGTTTCACTTTACCAGGTGGCAGAGAATCTG
>NW_010172021.1:9081-34485 GCF_000695765.1 Mesitornis unicolor | reverse complement strand
TTCCCTCAACCCATCATTAATTTTTCCGACACCTGGCTTGAAAAATCTCAAAGACCTTCACCTTTCTACTATGTAACATTTAAGTCAAGCAATAGATTCAGAAGTTGAGAAGGAAAAAAGACGCATGCACTTGAATATACATATTTGCACACACAGCCTTGACCACAAAGTCTCAGTTTAATATGAAAACAGTCCTAAAGATTAAATATTATATTCAATATATATGACTGTTACTTTAAAAAAAAAAGATATCCATACAGGTACATGGTACTTGTTCTCAAGAAAACCATCAAGTGTTCCAGCCTACCTGACTTTTGTCTAGTTTTAATATTGTTTCTATTTAGGTAATCACTACACATCTGTTTAATCATTGCCAATTTGGCATTTTAATCACTCTGTAAAACAGAACATGGAACGAAGCTACTGTGAAGTTCTGGCTTCTTACTCAGTTCTGTAGTAGCACAGAATCCCAATAAAGTAACAAAAACCCAAGAGATACCCAAGACAAACTTTGAACATAAAAAGGCCACGCAGCAACTGCCATGCTGGAGGTACACATCCCTCAGCCATGTTGCAATGTTCCTGCTTGGAGAGGAGGCTCATTGCACCTCACCAACAGCACTGACATTGGATCAGAGAGCTCCAGGCAGGAGTAACTGCATCCCAGGGTGTCACTAAACATCAGCACCTTTCATCCTACCATCAAGTCCAACATTTTTCTGGGGCCTTTCCCCTCCCTTTTTCTGACAACAAACTTTGAAGGAAAAGAAGCTAAATTATTGGGAATAAAAGCCTCCCATGGCTCACAATACCTTAACAAGTGCTTTCTAAACTGCAAAATAAAGTGCAGCTTGAGTTTTCTGTTGAAGATCAAGGCCCTAACACAGCAAAAATGTCAGAAGTTTTCACATAATAGGTTCCAGAGGTCTCAAACTACATATGTTTGCCCTTTTCTCAGAAAGTAGTAAACTGCTAAATAATTGCTAGCATTTGGAAGTAATTTAAGATATGTAGATCTTACACTGTCATATTATATTATATTCTATTAATTTGCATTTTAAGTTTTGTCCTGAAAGCAATAGCTGTAAATCACATGTGCACTGCACTTAAGAAAACAAGCTTAGGGTCTAAATAATTTTTGTA
Source organism: Mesitornis unicolor (assembly GCF_000695765.1). Classification (NCBI taxonomy): domain Eukaryota; kingdom Metazoa; phylum Chordata; class Aves; order Mesitornithiformes; family Mesitornithidae; genus Mesitornis; species Mesitornis unicolor. Next base: position 33,342 of record NW_010172021.1, on the reverse strand, counting down.
TGCATTACTTAAGGCTGCAAGGTATTTCGCATTAATAAAAACCAACAGAGTGTTTACTGTGTATCCTGGTAAAACATTAAATGAAACAAGTTAAATGAGGTACACATTTGTTCTCTGAACATATAACATGTTAACAAGTATAATGCTAAGCAGTGCATCTAGCTAGTCTAGAGCACACAATGTCACCACATGTCCCTGTGCAGACTCGTGGAGGCAACAGTGGTTCTCAGAGTCCGTACCTTACAGATTCCCTCTGTATAGGAAATGCAGGCTTAATGGCAACAGGCTTGCTTTTCTCTGTTTCTTAGTTATTTGTAAAGAAAATTAAGTGTCTAGTGGTACAGATATACTATGTACATGCTTCTTCCAAAGCACATTCAGAACAAACTATTTTGATTGTGTCTTTTTAGAGACAATTTTTGTGCAATATCAGAACAAAAGACAGATTTACTGCAGAAGCTGCATGAAAGGCTGTGTATGTGGTCATACTATCAGCTGATTGATAATCCATGCTCACGTCTACAGAGATTTTATTTTTAAATTGCAAGTATTTATTCCCATATTAATCTACTGAGAGATTTCCACAAGAATAGTTACAGAAAGCACTGCTCCAGAAACTTAAAGTTTAATTTTGCTGACCGACACGCACTGAATGAACTAATGGCAGCCAAGCAGATTAACAGATACCTCTGCTGGCACTTGTAAGAAATACGCACTTATGTGTCAACACATACAAAGCTTATTTCTCAGCAAATGTCACTGTATATCAAAAGCACGGAATAGTAGTTCCCAAACTTTCTGGGTCTCTGAAATGCTGTCAGACCTCAAGAGCCGTAATAGCAACCCACACCTATTTATCACCAAATCACAATTGCAACAAAAGTGAAGCAAACAGTAATATTTAATACAGTTCAGTGGATCAGCTATGTATCATCTACCATAATTTTTGTAGGTCATGAGTGCTGTCTGGATTACACCCTAGAAAACTTCACAGACAGAGAGTTTAATGATCTGAGGTCAAAGTTACACTTTGCTGTAGTGGAGTGATATGGGGAAGATGCACAGACCACACTCAAACCCAACTCTCGAAACGTTCAGAATATCTGTTCTCAGTAGATATAGCAGAGGACAAAATTGCATTGCAGCTTTGAGCTAAAGATGTGCATACGCATGCATTTACAGACATAAATGTCCCTGAGCACACCAAGGTGTCATATCACTAAAAATGACAAATGCTTTGCAGAAAGCTTACAAAATGCACCACGCTTGTTACTGTTTAGTGAGGAGTTCCTGAAGAGAGGGTTGCTCTGAAGCGCTGTCCTCAGCCACTACAGAGCCATCAAGCTTGCCAGCACACTCCCAACATAGATATAAGTAATGGTACGAGTCATGATCTCCTATGGCATTTCCCCATTTTTATACTGATGGCAAACTTCCCGTCTGCTCCTGCCTTTCTCTACTCCTCCCCTTTCTTTTATATTGAATTTGTTATTGGCTTTGAACAAGCTGCTGTGTATAATTGCGATTTTGCCCATCTTTAAAAGGAACAAGACTTAACTTAATCTTCAAAAACCACATGTAATTGTTTTCACATTGCAAAAGCCAAAAATTTATTTTGAATATAAATATGATCAATTTATTTCAAATCATAAAACTGTAGCCTTTTTCTTTCAAGGGACATTAAAATGCAGACTACAATCACATAAAAGTCACTCGTTCAAGACAACATTTTTCAGGGACAACATGGACTTCACCGTTTAAGGCCTTTGCCTTCTCCTCAGTTCATTCTGTCTGGCTATGACACATTCAGTTCCCTACAGACCTAAAGGCATAATTAGATATGCATGTAAGCCAAAATTAATCCAATTCATTAATCTCAAATTCAGATATTGCCAAAACCACAGCTATAAACTACCACATTCGTTGCACCGTGTTCAGAACGTACAGCCAGGGAGCAACCTCATAGCTCTAATACCTCTGGTTAAGACAGTTCTCTGCTAGACAAACCTCATGATCTCATTTTGAGATTATGCTAAATATATAAACACTATCCATACATCAGATATGGTGTAAAGTCATCAGCTTGATTTATACTTTGAATACAAAAGTCTTGATCAAAATTTAATAGACAATTCAAAGCATCCGGGACCTTATGAAAAATTAACATATTGCCCTATTATATATTACCAAGAAGAAATGGCATTTTGATTTTCCTTTGCTGCCAAGACTTTTTGAGAGATTTAGTTTTCTTTGTCTCTTTCTTCTCTGACATCCTTTGAAGCCCCTTGCACAACACGCAATAGTTCTAGATTTTGTTCCTCTCAGGACAATTAGGCTCCTCTAGGGCACAAAGCGCATGGCAAGACATCTCACTGCAATCTGCTAGGGCTGCAAGGCTGGATTTCTCTCTAAAAATTAGCTTCATGCTCAGCTGCTGAGCTTTTTACTGAGAAAAAGTAAACAACCTGAACAATAAAGCATGGCAGTAACTTTTCAGTTTGTAACTGTGTTGTATTATCATATACATGCTGCTAAAATAACCTCACTAAGATGATTGACTTCCTTCAACAGTTGCTCTAATATAAACATGAGCAGAATTTGGCCCTTGTTCCTCTTGGCTCCGCCATGGCTGACGACTTCTACAAAGTTATTTAGTAAAGATGGAAATGTTTAAATACACACCATTCTGATAAATCTGTTTCTTGCATGGCCTTCAGCTCAGTTCCTGCATTAGAAAAACCCAACTGGAAACTGAGCTTGCTATCTCAACTGCATACTAATAACTTCATATTAAACTGAGATAATCACAAAAAGATATTATAAAGCTCAACAGTTTTGCTGGAGAAGCATGTAAACTATGTTTTTAAACATGAAGCAAAAAAATTATTAGTTTACAACTACGCCACGATAGTTTAAACCAAAGGAAATTACCTAACAGTTTATAAATTCAATAAATATGCTTGCTCATACCCAGAGAACTGTTCCAAGGAAAGTTAATCTATTTGCTGTATACGCAGAAATATATGCCCTTTCCGATGTTTTGTAGCTGTGCAAATTACTTCGTAGATGGCAACTTTGGCAGTTTATCACTTTACTATATAAGAATGGGCTCAGAGACTGTAAATGATTGTTTGACAAAAAGCATCTGTGAAGTTTTTTGGCTCAATGTAGGAATTTTCCAATGCTCTGTTCTCTGCTAGACTATCACAAGTCTTCCCAGAAAAAGCTGAAAGACAGTACTCAGGCAAACTTGTTGACTTAAATGAAGATCTACAACAAGTTTGAGAGAAAGAAGTTATCTGAAGGTCTTTTAAAAAAAAAAGCTAAATCAAAAAGCAGCTTGAAAAATTTTGCTGTCATCTTCTATTTGTTTTACCTTAGATAAGCACAGAGCAAAATGCAGCATCTGATCTAACAGTTGTTTAAAATTTCGTAATTAATGGTTTGGATGCTTTTTGAAAAGCAAGTCCTACCTCCTCTTCTCTCCAGACTCCACATTGTCATCCTTCAGCTGGGCTGCCACAGAGCAAGCAGAGATATTTCAAGGAGGGGACCTGATGTGTTGGCAAACTGCTGTGGCAAAAACAGGAGAAGGGAGAGGGCCTGCCCCATCATTCTAAGAGCTGGAATGGCTACAGTGCAACATTAATGCCATAAAAATTAATTAATGTTCACTAGTCGATGGCATTCCAAACACTGCCGAGGATGATGAGGTTGCGGAAGCTGTGTAAGACACTTTCTCCACGGCAATCTTGGCATGTTATACAAGGTGATTAAAATTGATTTGGCGGACAACTGCCAGTGCTGCTAAAATTTTTCTAAAAAAAAATCTTCATTATTTCTCCGTGGTGCACACACAGCCAGAAAAATCAGGAATGAGTGTCTTAATATAATGTTACAGGATCCCAACTGCCTTTTTCAGCCTCTCTGAGAGAAGAAAGCTCTATGGACTAAAATGAAGCAGGTCTATGGGATGAAGGATGACAGAAAAGGAAGACTGAAGTTGAAGTTCACCAAGTAGAGTGCTAAGACAGAGGAATTTAAAGAACTACTTTTAGAAACAGAAAGACAAATACCACAAAAACATTACTGGTATTTGATCCTGAACTGCCCTGAAAGTGAGACACTGACTCACAGGCAAATCTAGCAAAAGACCTAGAGAGTCATGTTTGGATCCATAACACCACCCAGGGTGAGTGCTCCAGCACTGCCATAGTAACTACTGCACTTGTGCTCACCCTCTGTGGCTTTGATGTTGGAGCAGAGAGTATAATGAAGAAAAAAATCCTGTCATGGTGCATCTGATGTTCAGAAACCCTTTCCATAATGAAGCTATGCTCAGATTCCTTTTATCTTTTTTTGTCCCCTTTATCATCTAAGTGTTTGGCATCGGCAAGGAATAAAATCCAATCTTTTCATATAACTGTGGCAGTATATTTTGCTTTTTCTTCTGCAATAATATTATCTTTTTGCTACCACTCACTGATTCTCCCTCAATTTCAGCAAGTCTCATCTTGAAAAGATATCTTCACACTGGAGAGCAAGATCTATTTAGACTTTGTAGCATGACCCAACACCTTCACTCAAAAAGCCAGGGAGACTTCAGTATGTTCTACAAAATTCTCTTGACTGCTGTCAGAAGTGTCAGAAAACAACATCAAAGTACCCTGAGAATATGGGAGAGTGCCAAAAACAGAAGGAGTAGCAGAAGCAATTTCTACCTACCACTTTAGATTGTCTTCATTTTCAATATGTGCTCGGAAACTTTCAATTGTTTCAGCTCGTCCCAGCCTTTGACTATAGCAAATGGCTTGCTCTGGCTCTTATTACTTATTCCACCTATAATACCACATAAAAATCTATGCAACTATGACACCTCATTCCAAAATACCAGCCCAGTACTAAAACACTACATGCTGACTCCCAGGAAGATTTCCTTCCCCTTTTTCTACCTGAAGTATTTTTCCCTGGCTTTGTTTATGAAGGTACAGAGAGTTTTATCTCCTCTTTGATTGCTACACTGAGTCCTCCTCATCGTAAACCATCAGTCACATTTGAATTTTATTAATTAATATTTCAGATAGACAGTATATACGTTGCAGACATACACTGATAGCATAGAGACTTAGCATACCAGGACCATGGAGAAACTTCCTCTGTCATTTTAGCTTCTTGGCCTTAATCCCTGCAAACGTTATAATTTCTATTCTTAGTCTCAGTCCAAAAAAATGCACAGAGATTCTGGAAGTTTAAGGGAAGAAGAAAGTTTTTTAATTTAGGGATTTCTGAAGATTGTTAACTAAAAAAAGCACTGTTAATTTAAACATTTAAAAAGTGGTATTCAGCTAGAACCACTTCTGTATCCCTTATACTCACTTATAAGACAAAATACCAATACTGAATGTCCACCACTTGTATTTTCTTTTGAGTTCAGTACCTTCAGTACCTTCAAGAGACAGATGACAGTACACACCGTACAGAGGAAACACCCACACAGCACAGGTGGTAGCAGGGCCCTGAGGGCACTCACAGGCCTGCCCATGGCTCAGAACACCATGTCAGCTCCCAGAGACATCCATTCCTGCCCCAGTGGCACCACAGCAGGGCCGCCCTCCAGCTACACCACAGCCCTGCCCTGTCATGGGCCCTGCGGAGTTGGGGCCACCTGTAGCTCAATGTCTGGCACTAGCTGCCCCCTAGCTGTCTTCCTCCCTGGCTGGGGTGGCGGGACAGGCCCTGGCCACCAACAGCTACCATGGGGAGCCTCTGCTCCTACTGGGACGAGTTGCCCAGGGAAGCCCCTACTCCACGTGGCACCCACTGCACAAAGCAGCTTGCTCCTCCCACAACAAGGCAAATACGTCCTTGGAGAAGGAGGAGAAAAAGAACTTTTCTGCAGCTGTTGATCCCTCAAAATCTGAGGATGACATCACTGGCTACAATTTTTAGGGGCGTCCCTGGCAGACACAAGGAGGTCACTGCATTGTACATGGGCTGTCACTGGTGACAGAGGAATCTCGGCTGCTCCTGCTTAGGAACACGGAGTTATCACTTCTGAGTGACTGCACATAAGCTGTCCTCATGTTTTAACCAAAGAATGACCATATGATCTGATAATCATAATTCATACATCAACAAAGTTACACTATTTGTATGCTCTTGGATTGCAATAAATCACACGTCTAGTTGAATTACCTTGAATTTGTCATAATTTCAGAGTGTGAATGTGTAGTAACCTCCTAGGCTTTTTATGAGCCTGAACTCTCACAATCCAGGAGACTTCACTGGAATATCTACTTTGAAGAACTTTTTCAAGGTTTCTTTCTTCTTGCACATCACTGTAAAGTGAACATTAACATTCATCTATCAGCACTATCTAGTCACCACTACAAAGGAGATGTATTACTTGAAAAAAATTTAAACCTTTGGGCTGTCAGTAAATTTTATTCATGGAATAGGAAGAGGAGGAAACTGAGACACTCCTTTACATAACTCTTCAAAAATTTAAGGCCATTTGTACTTAGATTTATAACAGTAATAGCCTTCCTGTGTTGCTTAGGTTTATTAAAATTACCAACCTCAATAAAAACAACAGCAATAGCTACATATAAAAAATATAAACAGCACCAACATGAATTCAGAAAACTGGCTCCCATGTTAAAAAAAATAAAGTTATAACACTGTCTGACATGATGCAAACAACATCCAATTCAGTCTACCAAAAAAATAATGCAATCAATCTAAACTCAGCTTGTAACTTATTAGTCCTAGCTTTCAGAGGCATACACTTTTTCTTTATTATTGTATGAGACCTTGAAGTTCCCCAGTCCCACACACTGCCATGGGACCCGTGTCAAAGCCCAGCTTCTAGATAGCAAGTATGCTAGATTCATGAAGTTGGATTTTCTACTGGTTTTTTATCTGAAGAATTAAGTTTATCTAGAAAAAGTAGTGCTTGTCTAGCAAGAGATTAGCTCCTATATCTATGAATTTATGTGATTTTGTATGTATATATTTCATATAAACACAAGCAGCAATGCAAATGAGTCTCCATAACTGCATACACAGAGGTGCTGTGTACTTTGACTATATTGCCTGCTCCTCTTTCCCAAGTAATAATGAAAGATAAATTAATTCTGGCAGTACCTCACAGCCACCTGAGAAGTCTAGTTCTCAGAATTAGCTCTATTTTGCCTTTAACACACATTTTACTAAGGTGGCTTTTGCGTGTTTTGATTAGACTCTTATTATAACAAAAGGTAGAGATACTTATCACCACTGGGAAAAAAAAAATAAAAAGTAAAAGGCTAGGTTTCCAGCTCTCTGAGTTGGTATAATTAGGAAAGCTTTCTATGACTTTCAGTAAACAGGAATCATACACTCGATGGCAGTGAGTGAAGCAAGATACATTGAACCTAATGGAACTGGCACAGACTTGCTGTGTCAATATCATTAAGATGAAAAAGTTCTGCTAGTCCTACTGGAGACTTGGCAAGGCTGGAGTTGATAAAAGTTTCTACTAAACAGAATTAGCAACAAATAGACAACATAGGGGAGATAACTGTCATCACCATCATAAAGCCATGTCAAATGTGCGTGTCTGTGGTTTCTCCTCCACAGAGGAGAAACAAAACCAGGCGATCCACTGCAGCTGGGCGATTCCTGGCCATTTCTTTGGTCAACCTCAGAGTAAACAGGAATCTCATCTCCTCTGTAGTTTGACAGCACTCTTATGCTCTAAATCTAGTCTCTTTCTTTTTCTTCAGGTTTGAGGGGTATTTCAGTGGGCAAACCACCCAGCAGTAAAAATACATGACATACTTCAATTCTGTGAATAATTCACAGTTTACCAGGCCATGATCCTAGAACCACAGAACCAGCTACGTAAAATATAAAAGTTATTCAAACAGTAAAAAAATTCCCTGATTAAAAATCAGTTGACACTAGTAAAATAAGGTTCACTAGGTTTCAAAATGAAAATTTTTACAGTGTTATGAAGCAAGATCTCACTCCTAATTTATAAATACATTCTAACATCTCCATAACAGACCCCTGTTCCTTACACCTACAAATGCAAATCCACTACAGAATTCTTTTTGGATTACTTGTTTCTAAAACTTAAGAACCTCTAACAACCAACAAGACAGCAAAACACAGTGCTTCTTGCCTTCTAAAACATTGATTCTTCAAGTAGGAAGAATATATTCTAATTCAGATGGCTAATAAGATGTTTTCCATTTTCTTCTATGCTTTCTCCCAGCTTCCCTTTATTTAAAGAAGATGCAACATGTACAAGACCAGTGCTGATAGCTCAATTAGAGTTACATTAATGCACCATGAATTTCTTAGAGTAACATTAAAAGCAGTAATGAATCTCGAATTTAGATACTGAAAAGGTTCATAAGCATAGAGCACCAGTAATATAAGCTTCTTTGTATTATGCAGTCTGAAGGAAGAAAACCAGTAGAATTTACAACTCTTTCTCAGAACTCAATTGATGAACTTGAAAGTATAACCTGAGAGAAAAAGCTATGAAAAATGATTCAGTAATTCAAAACCACATTCAAAAAACAAGAGTCCCCCAAGTGACTTTTGTGACCGAAGAGTAAATTCCAGTGTGTTCTTTTGTGCTCTCAGTCTCAACATACTGACATTTTCATTTATGCTTAGCAACACTCTTGCCTTTATGAGCCAAATCACAGATTCCTTGCCAAATCAAAGTCTGCAAAATTCTTCTCTGCACTAGACAGCATCTTCCACCCCAAAAGTCCAACACTCTTGGTTAGTTTTCAAGCAAGCAGCTCCTGGAACTGATTCATTACAAGTGACGAGGAGAAGGATGGGGCTGTGTGGCCTGAGGCAGGGCAGCAAAAGCGTAACTTGGACTGGACCAGTTAAGGTGCCTCAGAAGCACAGCTTGAATAAAGATGGTCTTGACAACATTCTGGATAACCTCCCTCACAACTACAGAAGCTGCCCAGAGCAAAAACGATTATGAAGCAATGCAGCTATTTAAGCCAGACACTTGGACAATGTGAACATTCCTTCTATATTTCCATTTTCAGTCATAGAGCAAAGATTTGTGAAATTAAAAGATGGCATGGATACACTCCATTTCTATTGCCTTGCTATTGCTGTTGAAACACTTGTTAATTCACAGTGATCACTACAGAACAGCAGTGTGATTCTGTTAGTGTTGTCAGTGTTCTTCCACAGTTTTTAGGCTACTAAGTAACTGAACCGGAAGACCTGCAAACCACTTTGAAAAGCACAGTTCTCTGTTGAAAAGATTGACCACTTCCTGGATGATTTTTCTAGGAGTGCTGTGATTTATAGCTAGCAGGATTCATATTATACATCTATCTCAACAAAAGTCATCACCAAGACATACCAAAGTACTCTAAACTGTGCATGCTCTGATCAGTACTTGGAAAGTGAAGCAAAACAGGCCGAAATGTTAAAATTTTAAAGTAAATTTCCAGATTTCTTACATCCACTTTTAATTTGCAAATATCATTCCAGAACTTTTTGCTGAAGTCTTCAGCACCAGAACTCTTTTGCCTCAGCACTGAGCAAGGAAAACTCTGCTTAGTTCATTGAGATCATCTGTCACCAGTGCCAACTGCAACATAGCAGCAGGATCAAGGTTGGGATCTTGATGATAGTTTGCAGACTGAGAATAGGTTTCTAGAGCTCAAATTCATCCAGTGTTCACCTGCACTGTTTTCTCTGTGGTGGAGTCACCACCTCTGGAGGTGTTCAAGAAACGCGTAGATGGGGCACTCGGGGACATGGTTTAGTGGGCGTGGTGGTGGTGGTTTGACGGTTGGACCTGATGATCTTAAGAGGTCTTTTCCAACCTTGATTCAATGATTCTATGCTGGAAGGAAAATACATGCCATTTTTCCTGACAATGCTTACATGTTTTGGTGGTAAAGACTTGATGGTACAAGGACCCAAGCTCTTCCTCCAACTCTTTCCTTCTTCCCTCCCTCCAGGAAAAGTTGTGGCACACTGACAAAACAGCATGAGGAAGTTTGGACTGCCACTGTCTAGGAAGCACACATTCCGTGGGCAGGCAGACTATTTCATTTGCCAGAGCTGTCAAGCCAGCCCTTTTCTACAAACACTAGCTTAAGACAAAATAAAAGAAAAATTATAATAAAATGTTTTAAAAGCTGCATTCAGAGTGCTGAAGCAAATGCATAGTAATTAACTGGTTTCCTGGGTAACCGAGGGCAAAATGATCAAATCTGCCTGTTTAAAATTAGATCCTTAAATTTACATTTAGACATTTAAGAGTTGCACAACTTCTAGGTGTTCTGATCTGCAGCTGTTTTGATTAACTGCACCTCTAGTGAAATATGCAAGAGTTGTCCACAGGCAAGTCAGTAAGATTTCTCTTTTCCAGCTGTGACTTCAGTAGAAAGTATAGAAATGGTTTGATTTGCCAATGTGTCAGCACCCACAGCCTCTCAGACTCAAGCCAAAGCAACCTTTCAAAAATCTGAACAAGGTAAGATTCTAAATGTAAGCATTAAGACTAGAGATGTCTGACTCACTAAACACAGGTACAAATCCAGTCTGCTGTACTGGAGTACATAACATGAAAAGACACCTTAAAAATCTAAGTCCCTCATTTAGCGGGGAAATTAATAGCACAGACCCAGCAAGAAAGCTTGCAGAATTGCCTTTCCCATCCTCCTCAGAATGCATCTGCATTTTTTTTTTTGAAAAGGGCAGCGGGAGAAATAACACAGGTCAAATGGTTGATAATCCCAGTTAATCCACTGAACCATTCCCCTTCTCCATAAGGGCCTTCCTGCCTTTACACACAGTATGGGCACTCCACGGGCTTTGCCAGTCCTGTTTCCTTCTCTCTGTCAGTATTAGCAAGGATGCAATCTCTGTAATGAGCTGTGCAGCAGTGATTTAAAGAATCACTTCAAAATTTTATTTACCGTCTGAAAAATGAAATGTACATCCCGGCAGAAGGGCAATCACCAAAGAGAATTTAGACTATCTAAATAATTTTTATTTCAGGAATAGATAAGCTTTTCTGCAGTTTTCTAAACCATAGACTCAGACATCTGGAGACCTAACTGTCGTCACTTAAAACATATTTTTATACTAATTTTTGTATCTTTCTCTGCATGGGAGGCTGCGTGCATGGAAAAAAATGGTATTAACTGGCTAATCAGTACAAACAAAACCAATTACACATGCTTTCCTCTGGTTTGTACAACAATAGCAGCCAATTCCTGGTGTAACTTAATGAAACGATTGGACTCCCACTAGGAATGCATTTGTCCAGGTGGGTTACAGCACTATAAGAGAAGCAGTACCTGCATGTAGTTCACTAACTGGGATTCAGAAAACAACCCGCTGGGTAAAAAAAGGAAATAAGAGGTTCTCTCTGCAGTTCACTCCTTGTATTTATTTATGAGAGAGAGAAAATACTCGCTCTAAAAATACAAAAATATAAAAAAGTGACAGGTGGTAAAGAAGCATCTGAATTATATTTCAGCTCTTTAAGGAATTGAGTCATGGGAATTCTCATCTTTCAAAATAATTTGAAATCTTCAGAATGTTATTCTCTATGGTGTTTCCTAGAAGCTTTTCTTCACTAATTTAAGCAAGAACAAACAACACTGAATTTTAATTAATTGTCAGGTACATCAGTTTATATTCCAAGCCTCCTCCAGGAAACAACTATTTTAGAATTTAAGCTAGAAGAGTGTTTATAACATAATAAATGATATGCTTCTCACTGCAGCCTAGTGAGTGTCAGGCCATAAAGGTAGTAAAAAATTTAAACTAAGCACAGTCTTCTATGTCCTGCATCCATTTCCCCTGAGTATATTGTCCATTCAGAAATTATGCTTTCGATTTAAAAAATACATACACATTTACACAGCATAGTCTGAGACCAGAGACTCAGCAGAAAATATAGATGCCACTACTGAAATACAAGAGACCTATATATAGGTTTGAGACCTATATAAGCTCAGGTGGGGAGCTCCATATCCAGATTCTCCCCAAAGGCAACTGCTGTGCCAGTTCATTTTTGCCGTAACCTTTTCACTGTTCTTCAACCTGGCCCAGAAGCAAAATGGTGCACAGCAACCTCGTAGCGAAGCAAAACGTTCCCCAGCGGTGGGCACCAGCCTTGGCCCTGACCCTCCCCACCAGAGCTCCCAGCCAGGGGCCAATGCACAGAGCACCCTCAGGAGACCCAAGCACCTCCTGCTGGAAGGTTCTTTGGGCAATACTAAGAGCATAGCCCACAACACTTAGATTTGACCGAGAGTTTCCAGGTGCACCTAAGCTGTCAATTCTTGCAAACAAACTTTATCACGCAGCTTTGTTTGGAGACAGTTAAAGCAAAATCCACAGAAACCTTTTTCTTTCCACAGAAAATGGAGGAGCAATGGGGAGGAGGAGGGAAGACTGAAATATTTTCTTGTCTGTTTAGGATGTGATTAATCCCAGGAAAGTCACAGCACACCATACCCAGTAGAACGCGCTTGCAAGATTGAGCCCTAAGTCACTGACTATTTTCCTTTCCGGTGTCTGAGTCTCTTCTGAATTATTTTCTAAAGTAGGACAGTATTTAGCAGCAGGTGAATTAATATCATCACTTCTTCTGGACACTTTTAAAGAAACATTGGTATGATCCACCACAGTGGCAACCACACACACAATTTAAACTGCAGTCAATAGACAAGAAAAATGTCGTTGGAACGTTTTCATAGTTCCTATACATCCACAAATAATCTTTAAGCTATGAAACAAAGATTTACAACAGTGGCCTGTGTTAGTTCTGTATTAAAATTTCAGTGTAATATGACAAATAAAACATTTTGATCTAAAATGCCATGTTACAAGTAGGAAACAAACTACTCAGAAAACCTTTATACCACTGGTAAATTAGTAACATATACTATCATTCTAGAGAAGTAATTTTTTTCCCTTTAATTATCTATTTCTATAAAGTACTTCCTTCAGCAGCATCTTGCAGGTATCTTTTACATACATGCATTTAATTATATTGTTCATGAAAAATCCTCCTACTCCCTCTCCAACACTGGCTGGAAGTATATATTATATGTGCTTCCCCAGCACCACTGACACAGATCAGAGGTAATATTTCAATGGTTTTGGACCAGTAAAACGATCCACAGCAAATGCACCACTGCCATAAGCTTTCACTAGAGAAGCCATAAGGCTGCTACAACTGGTAAGACTGTTAAGATCATTCTACACCAATATGCATTACCAGTCTTTTACCCTTTATTCACCCTTCAGATATTGCTACAAATAATTTTACATTTCCTTTTACTGAAAAGGAACACTAATCAACAGTGCAGTCAACTTCATTAGTAAATTTATGTGACAGAGGCATAGCATTTTGGGGGCTTGTGATATGCTAACAAACCAAAAAATGACTACAGACTTTAATGTAACACAAAGTCATATAAATTACAAAGTATTGTATAATAAACTTCTTTCTATAACACAGTTAAAATTTGCATGTTCTCTGCTGTAACATCAAGGAGTTCTGAAATTGATACAGTAGAAAGGTTCATGCTTATCCTGGTACACTCTTAGATTTGCTTATTTTTTCCAAGTACTTAACTATATATGCATGTACCGTATCAGATTGCAGCACTGCTCCCTATATAAAGTAAAATACCTGAATATACATTTGGTAAAAGTTTTAAGTATTAACCCTGGGAAGGTGTTTAGGGCTTTTTTCTCCGAAGGACAGAACTAACACCAGGTCTGTGCAATGGCACACACTACAGATGCCATTACTGCTAGTCTCAGAGGAATAAGCTCCTCTCACCTTAGAGTGCATGTTCTCAATCCATCCAAAACTACCTCCATAATAACAGTTTGAGTATTTTTTTTCTTTCCATCAAGCTTTTAACCCAAAATTATGACTGCCTCCTTTCTCAGAACCCAGCAATACTGCTATTACCCACCAGCTCCAAAACCATCAAATCCACCAGGACCACTAAGACAAAAGATTCTTTCAGGACTCAATATTTTCTGCAACTTCCTAGGAGCCCAAACCAAGCAATTTGCTTAGGATGATAAATCACAGAAACACAAAATATTAGGAATTGGAAGGGACCTTGAAAGATCATCTAAGTCCAAACCCCCTGCCAGAGCAGGAAAGACATGACCAACCTTGAAAAAGAAGGCGTTTCTGTGAGGCACAGGCAGAGATGAGGGATCTCCCCATTTCTTGGTGGCTGCGAGAGCTCCCCAGGACTGAGGGTCAGAGGAAACAGTCCATGATCAGCCCAAGAGCACAAAGAGGAGGCAGCCAACTACAAGCAACATTTCATGACGACCTCTGCAGCAAACAGATGCTAGCAGAGACCTTAATCTATTCTGCCTCCAGCATTTCTAGCATGTTGTATTCATCCCTCACATAGAACTCATTTTCTTATGCTTTGCAAGTGCAAGGAAATCAATTTTCTCTCTACCTGTGCTGTAGTGGAAGAATTATTAGATGCAAGCGCTGCTTTTGTGATCAATTCTCTGCAATACTAGAATGAAGAGCAGGACAAAAGAAAAAAGGTTTCATTTTAACATGCCTATCACTTCTAGCAATCCTACAGAGAGAAAAAGAAGAAAATTAACAGTAGTGCATGCAACAAGTTTAGTAGAGGCAGAAAAGAACCTAACAAAGTTTAATTGACTTACAGGACCTTTTCATCATGGAGTTTCTCAGCACTCCAAAATTAGTCCCTTCTATTTCTCCAATTAAAAGAAAATAATAAGAAACTTATTTTTCTGACATAAATTCTACAGGACAGTTTCAGCCAATGGAAGATCCTTCATTTGTACCTGAAAGAGTCAGAGGTCTGCAGAGTAGCAGCTCTTTGTTTACTCAAGACCCAGTGGCTCAGACTGTGTTTGGGGCAAATCAAGTAGCTATTCTCCCAAAACCTTCTCTCCAGAACTACTGCTGATCAAATCTATACCACATTACACAGATTTTTCCTTTCTGAACAGCAAAGACCACAACAAAAACTATTAAAAGTACTGAGAGGGGAAAAAAATAGATCAGAGGTGTAGTGCTACAGCATCTTCGTCCTTGCCATTTTTCCCAAATGGATCTCCAGTCTCAGTCATCACCTGACCAAATAAACACACAGTACATGGCCAGAACAGGGTTGTCCCTGTTACTGGGTATGTGCACATCCAGTCATAGGAAGGAACATGTCAGCAGCCTCTAGCCTAGAGTCTGGCACACACACACCACCTCCTGCCCTGTGACAGGGAGAATTGTCACATAAAAGTCATATGATAAAAGTTACATCCTATCACATAAGGGAGGAAAAGGCTGCAGCACATGGTCTCGGAATATCTCTGACCTACCCAAAAGGTTAGCACTATTGAGTTAAAACCACAACTACTAAGAAAGTAGTCCTACTATGGACTACTATGGACTACTCCATCCTACTACGGCAATGGAGGCAGAAGTGCTGTGGGTTTCAGCACAAGATTTATCTACCCTCTTCATCTGAATAAGGATCAACACCAATAGCTGCCAACCTTCTGCTGTGAGTCTCCTTCCGACGTCTTCATGGATCCAAAAGCTTTAGTCAGATACCTGAGGTGTGTCTTGGTGAGCAGAGGGGAAGTCCCAGGGGAGTCGATGGCACTCACCTCCAAGTTGCCCATTTCATTATCATATGATACCATAGGGCTGACTATGCAGCTGCATCCCCAGATGACACAGCACCATTGGAAAACGTGTTTAAGTAAAATATAATTAACAACAGATTTACAGTAGACTGAAAACTTGAGTGCAAAACCTAAAGAGTTCCTTTAGGTATGGCAGCTTCCCACCAACACTCTGTGTAGTGGAGCAAGCCCGGAAATACAGCCCAACTGTGCATCGTGTCTCCCACCACCACGTTAGGTGGCCTCAGTTCCAACTGGAGCACACTCTATATACGAGGACTGGAAAAATATCCTTCAGAGCACAACTCCATAACTGGCTCTTCTTCCATCTGCACACTATCAAGTGGGTAAAAAGTTGTCAGTACCCTTTTGTCCTCTCCAAACCTTTTTGATGTAAGAGGTCAACAGCAAGTCTCAACCTTAATGTTTTCAGTACTCTCAATACGGTCATGCAGTATAAGAACAATTATGTGCGGCAAAACATTGCGTTGCTCTGAGAGTCACAAGATATATGGGCAACAGAATTTTGTCCCGATATTTCAAAACACTGCAAATGCTGCAATACAGACATTAACCAGATGCAGACAAATACACATTACCCAGCCACCTTCTCACTGTAGCTCTATTTCTCAGGAAGCTGCTCCCATCAATTATTTCACCTAGAGACCAGACTGACCTTTTCCCCTGCCTTCATTTCCCCCACTCTTCATTTTTGCTGGCATGACAGGATAAAAGCAAAAAAGACAGACTAAGCTAAAAGCATCCCCTTTTAATAGTTTCTTTGTGTATCACATGGATGAAGGAATAAAACCCTTTCCTGAACACAAATGCAGCAGACATGCCAATACATTATGTAAACCACAGCAAATTATTTAGAACTTCCTGAAAGCAACTCATTTTAAGTTGTACTGCCAGTGTAGTGACCCATTTTAAAATACAGATTTCAGAGAACAAAACCAGATCTACAGAGAGATAATGAATCAAAAGGAAAAGTACTTTAAAAATAAATCATCCACCACCACCAAAACATTCCGGTTTAGGAATCCTTGGATAAACCTTGCTTGCTTTCATATTTCATTCACTGGAAATAGTCAGGCTCCATAAACATGGATGCTGTGATTTCGAAATGCAAGCTTATTTCATTGCAAATAATATATACCTGGAGATATTTCAGCATTACATCTCAATTAAGGTTAAAGTGGTTATCTCTGTCATTCACAAATGATATTTTTGGAGCATGCAAGTGTGCATTTCACTCTAGACTGGTGCACAGACGTACCAGGGTGGCAAACAGCCAATCCATTGCACAGCTATCTCACGTCACCCCAACCAAACTGTGCCAAAAGGGAGCTGAGGCATAAAAGTTGGTACTAAACACACACAAACCCTGTGATTTCACCAAAGCTGCACTGCATCACATTTCTTCTGACTACATCCTGCAAAAGTTTTTCCAGCTATAGCATTATGAGGCAGCATGGCTACTTCTGAACAAACAAACTATTTTTTTGGTCCAAAAAAATAGCAGGAGAACAAGGCAAGAACCCGAGAATATTGTTACATCTTGAATCAACTTGGTAGCAGATACAAAGCTGTTTCTCCTTTCCCTAAAGATACTTTGTATTAAATACAAACTATGTAGCTTACATATTTATAATATTCCTCTTAAAATACGGGATTACATTTTCAGGCAGATTATCAGACTTCTATTTAATCACTGAGATTAAAAAAAGTATTTAACCTAAATTAATTTGGATGAATCAGGCATCCAATTGTTGAGTGGGTTTTTTTACATTTTGCATCAGAAAGACACTTAAAAAAAACCCAACTTTGCGATACCCAGCATCTCTTGCACTAATTCTAGATGATACTTTGTTAGAATTTAGCACTGCAATAGTATTTTCACAACTTTTCAATTTTTCAAGTAAGGCTGGTACATTATTTGTAATTTTACTTTCGTTCCTTAGACTTACTAGAAAAAATACTTTGAACAGTTAAACCTATACAACCTCAGCTGTTATTAGTTAAGTTCTGTGCTTACAATAGGGAAAAGCAGCTTCTGTCTCCAGTGTTTTCCTGTACCAAAATTTAGATACAGAATAATACTAACTATGAGCACATTATTTTCTGACAAGAAACAACAATATATTGATGTTTCTTCAGTACCACAGTGGTATTTAATGGATACTCAACATTGGGCATTTTTTTCAAGAAAACGGTCATAACAACAACCACCACCATCACCACCATGCTTAGATTCATACGCAACATCTTTCCAAGAAGCTTACAGCCTGGTTGCCATCCAGTTATTGATTTTGTAATCTATGCTGCATGTTGAGAAGGAAAACATAAATCTTTAGCATATCAAAGTCTGTTTACAGTCATAATCTGGAATATACAAGCCACGATAACACGATTTACAGTCTACTGTACTTCTGTATTTTATTTCTTGCCCTCAGTGAAATCACTTCAAAAAAGAAAAGATCAGAAAGCATTCAGGGATAGTTTTAGTTCTTGCATTCTAATTTTCATACTGCTGAGCAACAACAAATACACACGAAAAATAAAAAATACCAAATCAGACAGTTTTCACATCTGCTCTACACTTTTCAAACTCCCATAGATGCTCTTTGAAAAATCTCCTCTTCTATTTGAATCACAAAGGGAATAATTTCCCACACATCAGCTGGGCTGTCAAGTAAGCATATTTAAGTACTCTTCAGACTTATTTAGTAATTTGTTTTCCTTTCACCCTGATGTACTGTAATTTCATAATCAATGTATTCCTGGACTTAGTATGCACTTAAAATGAAAGGCTGAGTTCCTGTACAGGAGATTGGGCTCGATGCATATTTCAATTAGTATTAATTGTCTTGACAATGAGTCTTGGGTGTAAACACTACCAAGATTTGCATAACCCCCTCCATTTCTTCAATACCTAGAAAACTGCTAAGAAGAATATTTTTATCATATCTTCAGGCTAATAGCAACACTAATAGCATTGGTATCAATTTACAGTAATTTCAGATTTTATATCTATGTGTTTCATATTCTACTTCTATAGTTTTAATATTTAGATCAGAATATTTACATTGTTGCAACGAAGAAAAATCAGTATCCTAAAAAGTTTTCCTTGGTTATTTTTCCCATCAAACAATTATGCTGGAGATACATAATGTAACTTAACAGGTCTTCATGGACTGAAAAATCAGAAAAACAAAAACTTCATAGCTCCCTAAAAGTCGAAGGTATGTACTGAGCACCTCTGCTTCTTTCAAAAAAACCAAAACCTCAAAACCTCAACAAAGACTCAACAAAAGAAAACATATAAACATACAGACTGCATAAGTGATCAGCATAGATGGGCTTATTTATATTTTTATGTGTAAAGTCTATGTCGGTGGTTATTGATGCAAAATTATTTTAAAAGCCCATGCAGCTGTCATTCTGCAAGAAAACAAGTAGACAGACTTACATTCTACATCAAATTCTAGTCAGCACTGTTTCCCAATTTTAAAAGATTCGATATAAGCTGCACAACATGCTCAGTGCCAAAGATATTTGTCATCAACTTGCTTTGCTGATCCCTTCCAGCAAAGCACTGATAATGCCCCCGTGTGTCACACATGGCTTTCTTGGTGTAAATACTGATCCCTACTAATTTCATCAGCACCTTTTTAAGATTCTTTTCAAAGTAATAATCCAGAACCGGTGAAAAGGAAAGAGCTTCTTACCATTCTGATCCAGCGTTTTCCCTGTCTCTGGAGTCCGGCAGCAAGGAGCTGGTGCTGTTGCACTGCTTACTAGAGACACCGGAGGCTTGGGAAGCAGAGAATGTTTTCTGTGGTTAAAATGTATCAGCACTGATTATATTTCAGTCTCTCCATTCCTAGCCTTGATGCTCTGGAAATCAGCCAATCCAAGCGATAGAGAGGTTTGCAACAAGAAGTTGCAGAATTTTCACAGCGAATGCTGCACGGAAATGTTGTGCTTCTAGATACTTGTTTTTTATATCCACTAAATGTTAAAATAAATCCTGGCTCCCTCTTCCCTCCTCCTCCTTTTCAAACCCCACCACCCTCCCCAAAATGAGATTCATATATTGTTCACAAGGGACTTCAGCACTTGCTACAGCTAGGCACAGTGCAGAGAGGCAGCATGCCAGATTACGCACACATCCCTGCCAAGACACCTGAATTTTGACTTGCAACACACCCTGCTATTCCAAACACGCGTCTTCCTAAGCCAAAGCTCCTAACTTTGCCAAAACGCACAGTGTTTTTGTGAGGCAGCCAAATGCCCCTTCAGATTAGCTAAGAGCATCTTTTATTTGCTAGGTAGTTGCTCTTTGTTGGCTTTTCTTTTTTAAAATACTTTTTTCCTAGTTAAGACGAGGTAGTAATTTCTAAAGGGATGAAATGATCAACTGGCACTGCTACTGCATGCTTCTACCCCCAGCCCTCTTCAAGAATATACACCACAGAAAATCTCTGCAATGCTGTAATGATGATTAATTACTTAGTTAATATTAGA
This sequence comes from Mesitornis unicolor, assembly GCF_000695765.1. Taxonomy (NCBI): domain Eukaryota; kingdom Metazoa; phylum Chordata; class Aves; order Mesitornithiformes; family Mesitornithidae; genus Mesitornis; species Mesitornis unicolor. The sequence goes on along the minus strand of NW_010172021.1, from coordinate 13,107 downwards.
ACCCTCTTAATGGTCTCAGTGACAACCCAGGATGTTGCTGTGCTGGGTGTGATAGAAAACAAAAAACAGACAGTCCTGACTCCATGGACCTTGCCACCAAGGAACAGAGGAAGAGATGGCAAAGAAAGAGACAGAAGAAACCAAATCAGACAACAGTGGCTGGTTTGACAGGTACTTGGGAGTAATATCCCAACAACCTGACCATTTCCAAGCTTTTTGGGCATCACGATAAAGGAGCTTTAAAGAAAGGGTCATCAATAGGCTACAGAGACTACCTTGGAGATGCTCTCAAGGAGAAAGCCTGTTACTGTACTATGAGAGGACAAGACTGAGTCTGAAATTTTAATGCATGAGTGAAAGAATGGAGTGATGCTCCGGCAATGACTGAGAGTTTATAAAGGTCTAGAAAATATAAGACCATGCTTTGTGCAAGGAAGGAAAAGAAATTCAGAAGAGATGCTCATATCTTTCTTCTCTTCTTTCTGCAACAGGATAAAATAATTATTTTCTCTGAATCTGTCTGAATGGGTATGAGAGTGCAGGACTGACACGAAGGGAGCAATGGAAAGGATGCTGGACTAATTGGCAAGTTTGTTTAAGAGCTGAAGAAGAACTGGATGGAAGTCCTCATTGCTTGTTGAAACAGCAATGAACTTATTTTAAAAAAAACATAGAAAAATAAGATTTAGTCATCAATAACACTATGCTGTTAGTGAACTTAGAGAAAGAACAAAGTAATAAATGGCACACGTCATGGACCTCATGGCAAGATTAGGTGGTTTTCCAGAGGGACAGGGAGGCAGCAGTAGGAGACTCTACAGGAGGTCTGTTTTAGCCATGTTGAGCTCTTGATATCTCTCTGAATAGCCACAAAAATCTGTCTTTAGCTCTGGATGAAGAAGAAAAGTCTAGAATAAAGAAATGTATTTGCAAGCCTCCAGAACAAAGATGAAGTTGTTTTGTATTTGCAGATAGCATATCTGATGTAAATACAGAAAGAGAACATGGTTCAGTCCCTAAGAAACACAGCAAGATGAAGTGGAAAAAAGCATTTAAAGAGCGATTAAGAAAGTAGGAGGGAAAAATTACACAAAACAGGTTCTACAAAACCAAGAGAGAAGATTTCAGAAAGTAAATGGACAACAGTATACAAGGCACCATAGAGGATAAAGAAAATCAGTACAGAGCACCGATTTCACTGTTTTACCAGAAAGCTGTCTACAGAGATTTTTGCCTTGAGCAGTTTCACAGAATCACAGAATATTAGGAGTTGGAAGGGACCTCGAAAGATCATCCAGTCCAACCCACCTGCCAGAGCAGGATCACCTAGACTAGGTCACACAGGAATGCATCCAGATGGGTTTTGAATGTCTCCAGAGAAGGAGACTCCACAACCTCTCTGGGCAGCCTGGTCCTGTGCTCGGTCACCCTGACAGTAAAAAAGTTTTTCCTTATGTTCAGGTTGAACCTCCTATGCTCCAGCTTGCTCCCATTGCCCCTTGTTCTGTCATTGAACAACACAGAGAAAAGCCCGGCTACTTCCTCCTGACACTCACCCTGTACGTATTTATAAACATTAATTTCGGCAGCATGGAGGGAGCAGGAGATGCACTGAGAAGTGCTCAGTGCCACACCAGAACATCAGCAGTGACAGAAAACTCCTGCAGCTGTGTTAGTCAGACTGCTAACAGGGTTCCCATCAGAGAGGCTCCACTTTTGGTATCACTGAGACCCAACAGACAATCCTGTGAAACAATTCCATTGCAATGAATCAGGCCACAGAGGGCTTAGTCTTCTGGGAAATAAAAACTTCTCCATCAGAATGTTTTCAGCCATCTTGCTAGTCTGTGTGAGCCTTTCCTGATATTCAAAAAGATACCTATGGGGTAGTGATCAGATGCTGAATATGAAGACATGCAGTCAAGTCTTGCCCCTTGAGTTCTACACAATGTGTGTATGGAAGAGAGTAGTATGGCCCTATGCATACATGCAAACAATTCTCAACTCTGCCTTTCAGTCAATGAAGCCAGGATGCTCCCATATTTTACTGAACCCCACCTGGAATACTGCATCCAGCTCTGGGGCACTAAACATAAGAAGGACATGGACCTGTTGAAGAGAGTCCAGAAGAGGGCCAAAAATGACAAGAATTATCTGAAGGCTAGAGCACCTCCTCCATGAAGATGGGCTGAGAGAGTTAGGGTTGCTCAGCCTGGAGAAGAGAAGGCTCTGAGGAGAGACTTAAGAAGAAATTCTTTACTGTGTGGGCACTGAGGCACTGGCACAGGTTGCCCAAGGAAGCTGTGGATGCCCTCTCTCTGGAAGTGTTCAAGGCCAGGTTGGACAGGGCTTTGAGCAACCTGGTCTGGTGGGAGGTGTCCCTGCCTGTGGCAGGGGGTTGGACTGGATGAGCTTTAAGGTCCCTTCCAACCTAAACCATTCTATGATTATATGAATTAATTCAATACATTTCAGAGTGAATTCTGGCATGGTCCTCTTGTATTTAAAACACACATCTCCCAAATTCAAGTGCAAATATAATCTCCTAAATTCAACTAAAAGGCATTTCTGTACAGAACAAGCACTATCAATACAACTCTACAGGCAAAAAAAAAAAAGCAATTCAAGTTAACTGACTTTAGCATTAGAAGTCTTGCTTCAAAAGAAGGCCACCTCTTTCATTTAAATTAAACTCCTTCCAACACACACACACAGAGGAAGAAAAAAAAAAGTATGCACCAAGGGGAAGAATTTGTACTGACATAACAGCAATAGTTTAAATGTGAACTTCAACTTTGACATCCTACATAAGCCTTAAAGATTTTTTTTCCCCCACAAGCAAAAGGAACTTAAATTTTCTGTACAGGTCTAGAATTTCTCCTCTTTACAAGTAGAAACCATCTTCCTCCCAAGTTGAAGTTAAAACCCTTAATTTAATCCTTGCTGACTGCTTACAGACCTCTCAGGCAGGCGCAGGTATATTTTACCAGACTTCACCCCTCACAGCAGCTTAACTGTCATCAGGAGCCCCATGCTTCAGAGCCTGTTTCAAAAATTAAAAGCAAGCTCTTGAAGGCATCTGATCACATGCTTTAAGCACCTGTAGAAACAGCTAGCAGGCCACATAGTTCAAACACTTCTTTAGATAGTTTTTCTTAAACAATGACATAAGGATGTCCTTGAACGCTTTAAATCATCAAGGAATGCACAAAATGAAAAAATGAAGCTGGATTAAAAATAATCTGGTTTTGTGATGAAAATAATCTGTGCTGCCAGATCTAATCTATTTCACACATGCACGTTCTTTGCAATATGCAAACCTTCACAGCAGAGCCCTCAATCTGCAACAACTGAACAGCTGTATTGAGAGGTACCAAACAAAGCAACCCATCAAAGAACTGAATTTTTGCCTTGGTAGAATTTTTTTATTTTGGCATTTGATTGCTGTCTGAAGACAGGATGAAAAACCAAAGTGCTTCGATTTTTCATTAAAAGAAAAGTCCTAATAGATTTAGATGCAGAACTGTTGAGTCCCTTAGGGTTTGGCTTGAGATGCCACAAAGCCTAAGGGACATGCAGTTACTGCTGTCTTGGGGCACTCTAATTCTGCCCAAATTGTCCCTAGCATTATGAAGCACCATCTCTACTCATAGGCTGTAATAAGTAATGAAAAGATCTATGAACAGCTTGCTACAGTTAAAAATAAATCACAGCTCTAATGAGTAATGAGACAAAAGCATGCAATATTATTTGACTTTGCAGAATGAAGATAAACTAGGTTACATATGACTGCAGGAATTCTAAGAGCCAGCAAACCTAAACAGACAAAACCTCAGACACCTACACAAAATAAGAAATCTATCAACAAAAGACATTGAATTTTTAAATATTTCCAAAAATACTTATTTTTTCCCATTTCATCTCCAAAAATCTTCACTCTCAGAAAGCTATGAATTCATCATGAGAGCTGGGATTTACACACAATAACAACATGCACTCTCTCATTTTAAGATTACACTTCAGCAG
>NW_010172021.1:0-9050 GCF_000695765.1 Mesitornis unicolor | reverse complement strand
GCAGGAATGTGAAAGCAGTAAACCAAGGCAGAACACAATAAGACTTCAAGATCTTCAGGCACCCAAGCGGCTTAAATTCCAAGTCCAAATACTTTCAGTAAGGAGTTAAACCTGTCTTGGGCAGGTGAGCTTGAACCACAGAATTCTGAATTTTATTGTTAAATGCTTTAAGTAAACAGAAATGCTCTTAAAAACTACAGTGACAATAGGGAGATGGCAGCAAACATCTCTGTGCTTTCTACCATTTTGCACTGAAACCTGGCAATGACCAGAGCCACAAGACCTACTGCGCTATGGAAGTATTTTACTGTGGCCTTAATTTCATACAACAAATGTCAAGACTGCACCTCAGATAGCACCTCCTCCATTTGCTTGGGTCTTTTCACTAGGCCCATTATTTCAAGATAATCTCTCTCTAACATCCCATCACCTTGTTGTATATTTTGGCTGTAACTGTCCCAACTGCTTTTTACAGAATCAAGTTGTTTTTTTCCCCAAAAAGTAAGTCCCTATCCAGCATAACTATGAAGAAACGTGTCCGAAGTGCTCTCTGAGTGTAAATTGGTGAAGTGCTGTACTTCTACATGCTAAGTGATGCGCACATTCTCAGAAACACAGGAATCTTCCATTCCTTGAAAAATTTAACATAGAAACTCCAAAGCCAAATGACAGAACTGTATTAGTTTTTAATCAGTTTCATTGGTGACATGGGAAAGCAACAGAATTTGCAGGGGGTGAGGAAGTTTTTGGAGAGAGAGAAAGAAAGAAGAGAGAAGGAGAAGAGATGGGGAGAGAGGGGCAAAACAGCAAGGTGTCTCAATCTAGTCCCTCTTCAAGGGTCGTTGGATCTTCGAATCAATAGCTAGCACAAAAACCAACAGCCAACATCCCCCAAATCAAAGGCATTGCCATGTATTCTGTTACTCTTCCACACTGACAGTGGTATTTCACCTTGCAAGAAGTTTTACCAAAATCTCACCTTAAGTTACATCCTGAAACACCCTCACTCATACAATTTATACATTAATGTCAGTGAGACTTTCCAGTGGTAAAGTCCCATTCTGTAAGAGGACTAATGTAAAAGCACAGCAAAAAATAAAGGATTAAGAAGTTCTATTGGCCTTGCAGGAAAGAAAACTTTTATGGAAAATTCCACTTGTAGGGATTAGGACCTCACACCAGAAGGAATGTAACTTCAAATCAGTGCAAACACATTCAGAAGCTACAGAACCGGTCCAGCTTTTAAAGAATAACATAGGCTACTTACCAAAGGAGATGACTCAGCAGCAGAGCCAAAGGATGAAACAGGGCCCTAAATATTTACCCCTCTCATAAAGACTGCATGCATTACCCAGCCCTGGAGCACAAGCCTGGCCACCGCAGCTTCTGGTGTTTACCCTGACAGTGTCAAGACACAGCAGATGATGGCTTTGCACTGCCAGCAAGACCAAACGTTGCCCACAAGTTTCAAAGAAATATTTTTCCACTATTTTGTGAAGAGCTGAAAGTGTGAGTTAAAGGTAAGAAGAGTTGCAAAAGAAATGCCAGCACATTCAAAACATTTTCATAAAAAGAAAAAAAAAATAAAAAGAGATACAGTCCTCTTATCAATCAGATGCAGCTGAAAAAACATATGAGTGCTGCCTCCCAGAGTCCAGCTGCCTGGAAGAAATTCTTCCTATTTTGCTGTGGTGCACTGCTTCAGCATCCAAGGAAACAACATCCGAGGGCTGCAAAACAATAACTTGGCTCTCTCTCTGCCAGCCTGGACCACCCAGCTCAAGCTATACACAGACCTGGGCCAAAAGAACACAGCCAGGTAACAGCTTCCAAATGGAGCTGGATCCATCTCTCTCTCACGTACACGTGAATGCCTCCCTGCACAACCTCATAAAGGAAAACACAATTAACAGACCCTCCCTCTCCACAGGCCCCAGGATTACAGCACAGAGCCTACGTCTTCATCACAAAGTAACTCAAGAGATGTTTCTAAAAAAGCCATATACAAAGAGTACGATCCTAATTTTTTAGCCAAAACAGAAAAAAAAAATATTGCTTCTTTTCATATATGTTAATGAAAACATACCTATGTTTCAGCCTTTAAATACTGAAATTACTATTAGTAAAATAGTAATCAGTACACAAACTGTTTCTGTCACTGAGAAATATGGCTATCGGAACAATATTTCCCGCAGTAACTTCCATTCCTAAAGAAATACTTGCCCATGTTCAAAACAGGAAGAAAACACGCAAGAGTCGCTGTAAGGCGGCGCATCTCTCGTTTTCCCGTTGCTGTTTGAAGGCAGCACTGCCAAGCACTCTCTTCCTCTCCCTTCCACCACGAGAGGGAGGTGTAGCATTGCTCGGGCCTCAGTCTCCAGGAACGCAATAAATGTAAAACACAGTAGTGTATCATTATCCTGTAACAACCACTTGAATTAAGTTAATTAAGCTGAGCAAGAATGATCACAATATATGCTATTGACTACCTAATAAAACAGATTTTTATATAAAAAGCCTATGTAATATATACACTGAAAAACTGCCAATTTTAAAAGCAGCTAATCATTCTCCATGCATTAGTATTTGGCCTCCTACCTAACAGCATTAGTTGTGTTGATGTAATTCAGTTTTGTTTCCATGTCAAATTATACTTAATATAATTTTCCTAGATTCTAAAAGACACTTAATTCTGCTGCAGGACTCTGCCTAACGCCAGGCTCAAATTTGGATAGAAGAGGAATGAAACAGCAGAAAGATCAAAGCTGCTGTCACTAAGTTGAGTATAGTTGGAGGCACAAGTGGAGAAATGGAGCAACACCCAAGGAGATCTTCAGGGTGTGTGACCTCAGAGCTAAAATAGGTAAGGGTGACCTACATCTGTTGGACTTCCTGGACCATGGTGCCCCTCCAAAACTGTCCTCAGAAAGCCGGTGCCCAATACAGAGATAGATGCTTGAGAGGGATGGATCTAGAAAACTCCAGACAAAGCACAGAGGTACAGCAGAGGACTGTTGCAAGGTCCTATGGACAAGAAAATGCTCAGAAGGGCACTGGATGGCCAAGGCTCACACTCCTGAGTGACACAGCAACCTGACACACACTGTGGCACAATGCCAAGCAACAGGTCCAGGAAAGTGTTAAACCATTCCTGTGTAACCAGCTCAGTGGCAAACACACCTACTCTAAAAAACAACACATGAGCCTCACCAACTGATTCCCAGGGAAGGCCCTGATCCTAAGAACAAACTGAAAAGCAACTGAACAGCACATGCATTTTTTCAGGTACCAGACACTGCAACACCGAGTGAAGTAGCTGGCACTGATTAAACCTACCTTCAAATGAAAAGAGCCATGAGCAAGAAATTAAGCAGGCAAATGACTGCTACAGATTTGGGAAAACTTGAGAAGTGTGGGTGTACACAATATGCATCTCCAGCGCAGGCTGAGCAAGAAGTGGACCTGCACAGTGCTGAAGACATATGTGAGACTGCGGTTCCCTTTCCACACCAAACACTCCCATACTTCAAAGGCTTTCTTGATGCTCTGAGAAAATCACTTTCTGAAAAAGTGGTTGGAGGATCACCAGAACTTTTGCCATAGTGGACTGCAAGACCTAATAGCACTTTATGAAAAGACACAGCAAGTGGTCAGATGGCTGAACAGAAACCATCTCTGGAAATGGCAGGACATTTGAAAAACTGATGATAGCAGCAGTTGATAATCTGGCTCACTTGCAGCTAAGAAAGAACATGGAGCAGCTGTTTTTAGTGAAAAGTCTTTGAAAGGCTTCTCTAAAAACTGCAGAAGCTTCTGAACTAAATTCTTTGACTAAAATCCTATAAGGAGACAAATGATTTAAGGGACAGGTTGTTTCCTTAATAGACAGAGGGGCAGTGCAGCTGAGTTTTTGTCCTAAACTAATTGTGAGCAAATACAATGAAATCAACAGGAAAAAATCTTCCATTCATCTTGCCAAGCTTAAAAAAAAAAGTTCATTTCACAAAGGACCACAAGACAAACTTCCTTGTCCTGTGTGGTATGAGGCTCCTACCTATGAAAAAGTGAAGTCAAGAGTCTCACAATAAACTCTGCAAATGGATGGTTTTAAAATGAAAAAAAAAAAAATGTTGCTGAGAAATAACAGGTTCTCATTCTGAAGACTGATGGACAGACAAAAATGCCAGTCCAATGGCCAAAGGCTTCAAAGCAAATATATAGGCAAATCAGATTGACAACCCGCTGTTATACAGCTAATTTGGACCTAACAGGCACACAAAACCTGTTTGGAAAGCAACATTGCTTCTCACCGTAGGTCTGCAAATGATTTATACTTACATACACTATTGTGGTGGGATGACCCTGTCAGAAGATAAACACCCACACAGCCAAACACTCAGTGGGACACGGGAGAGAACAGGAAGACCAAAACAAGGGAACTTGTGGATCAAATGAAGACAGCTGAGCAGGTGAAGACACAAGAGGACACTCCACCCCTAAACCAGCAAGGGACTCAAAGGAAATCCCTCACCATCTCCCACAAGCAGACCAACACCCAGAGTCTTTAAACAATGATCACCATGGAAGTCAGCCACACCCACTCACCCCCCATCTTCCTCTACCTCCAGTTTTTATTGGTATAACGTCGTGGCATGAAATACTTCTCTGGTCAACGTAAGTCATCCCAGCTCTATTCCCTCTCAACCTCTTTCCCACCTCAGCCTACTCAGTTTGAGGGACAAGGGTGAAACAAAGGTGGCCTTTGTGCTGTACAAGCTCTGCTCAGCAATGTTAGGGTGTTATCAATGTTGTTTCGGTCATGCATCCAAAACACTGTATGATAATGTGTTGTGAAGAAAATTAACTACATTCCAGCTGGACACAGCACAACTCTTTTGCAACCAAGTTGACTGTCATTCCAGGAGACAGGAAAAAGGCAGCAATCTGGATAGCGTGGCCAGCTTTATGTACTTGCAAGGTCTGAACATGAGAGAGAAAGTTGCTCACTGCCTGAAGCCACAGAGTTGATGTTAACTCAAAAGACACTATAGAGAAGTAAATGATTAAAATCGGATGTAACTTAGCACATGAATATTCTCAGCTTTGCTCTTTGTAGCCAAAACGTTGCACACTTTTGAAATGAAATGTTTCTAATGGTTGCCTAGAGTCTCCTGGTAAGATAGCAGCAACAACTGTAACTAGGAAACAAGAGCGAGAAAGAGCTGATCAATAAAGTAGCAAAAAACCCCAAACCAAACCAGCCTGACTTCTCTGAACACATCTTTCAGATGAAAGATGACCATCTGCTGGTAACGCTGTGCCTCTCATGCACACAGGAAGTGACTGCACAGTGGAACAATGGTTGAGTAACAAATTGAAAAAAACTATGCCAACACGAGACAGAACAAGAATATACCGTGTGCCTGGTGTGCACAGTCATTAGGCTGCACTGGCTGAGGAAGACAGACATAATATGCATTTGAAGTAATTTAGATTAATACCTACATTTTTGCAGTGTAGCTCAAAGCTACTGTTCAGAAACTTAATGTTGGGTAATGAATAACTTAATGAACTTATTACTGGTCAAGCTGAACTGAAAGCAGAGCCTAAGTTCATTAATGGTTTAATGATCTAATGATTTTAAGGCATCAAGTTAGTTCCAAGAGGTAATTAAGGCCTGGGTATCCTTCCTGGCCAATTCTTTGCTGCTGTAGCACACATACGGCCTCAGTAGTTTCAGCTGTGCTTGACTTGCTGCTGCGTTCCACTTGTTTACACAACTGAAAAACATCTCCTTGCTGAGACTGAAGACTCACCTCAGCTTGACCTGTCCAGGGGGAAAAAAAAAAAAAAATCTCTTTTGAAAATCTAAGGGCTGAGGAACGTGCAGAAAGAATCCCACTCATTGCAGAATTATGTCGAGTTTTCCCTTTCTTCCTTTGGGAAATGGCTCTTTGGATGGCAAAACCAAAACCCTCCACATAAAGAGGCCCCGATGGTATCTGCTTATCTGCCAAACCCTGAAAACATGCTTTCCCAGGTGATGCACAAAACCCTGCAGAGCAAAGGCTCTCTGAAATTTTACAACTAAATCACAGCACTACTGCTTTTCACTACTGCCTCACACGTCTAGTGTGTTCCTGAAGAGGCTGCTTATTTCTACTATCACCACATTTCAAAATGCAGGGAAAGGAAAACCACATCTGAACACAAAGAATGACTTGCAAAATATTACATGCCAAATATATATATCAGCCATGTTGAACACTTATTTTTGCCAGCTCAAAAGTCTTGACTGGAGCTAGGAAAAGCAAACATTTTCACCGGAATATAAAATAGGCATCACAAAGTACTCCTAAACCAGAAAAAGAACAGACCCAAATAACTCACACAGGGAGTTGAAGACTCAACAGGTAAGACATCTGAATAGCAAGAACATGGTTGGCTGCAATTTCCTTAGGACAATATCAGTCTGAATTGGCTATAAATAATTTGACCACTAACTGGAGACAAAGCCACAGCATGTCCGCATAGTTTACAGAAACTATTAAAAAACATGCATCAGCCTAGACTTTCCACAGATCTAAACATTTGATTTTTCTTTTTCCTTAGTCTTGACAATTTATTAAATTACTGTTCGATTACATTCTCATCTTTTAATATTTGGTGGCAGCTGTTGACCCCTCATTTACATTCTGCCTCTGCCCTTCTTTAGGGTTACATTATCCTGGCTTTCAGGAACCTAACATTTTTCCAGATAACAGACTGCAACGATGAGAAGCACATCTTTTCTTCTCTTGTCCTAGGGCCACATTTCACAATAAATGCAATACTGTCTAAAAGGACCGCTAAATTCACCTTCTCGGTAATTTAAAAAAAAAAAAAAAGGAAAAAGAAAAAAGAAAACACAAACAAAAACCATTACAAAAACCCCCAACAAAATTAAAAAACCCTAAAACTACAGATGGGGTTTGCTTTCGGTCTCAAAACAAAGAAGTTCATTCCCTCATGGAAAACAGCCTCTTAGAAAACTAAGTTATACCTGGATATAATCCCCTTGGGCATCTCTGCTGACCACTGGGCAGGAGGCTATTTTCAAAGTTTTACAGAGCCCTCTGAACACTGGAGAACCTCCAGCTAATTCAGTCTCGATTTGAGAAGAAAATTGAATATATCTGTGTAGAAAAAAACCCAACAGAACCTCCCCAACCAAAGAACCAAAGTTTCAAACCCATGAAGTGTAACTGTAAGATCTATCATGCAAATGTAAACACCACTTTGTTTTCCTGAAGAGCTTAGTTTCTGGCTATATGATGGGTATACCCAGATTATCAGGTTGCTTCAGGAGGATACTTTTGTAAATGTCCAAGTTTCCTGACTATCCCTGTCTTGTACTGGATCCCAACAAGCAGGGAACAACCCCTTTCAAAACAGGTAACTATTTATTAATATTCCAGAAAAAAATTACAGCAAGTTAAAAAAAAAATCTAATGTCCCTTCTGGTGCTAGGAACCCCAAGATGATCCAGCACTGGCTGGACCTGTGGGCAGAGCATGGCACAACACACTGATCTTCACCATGGTGGGGCTGACCAGTTCTACATTCACTTGTATTCTTACAGGGTCTTGCTTACAATACAAATTCATCTGGCTCTGAGAGCAATCCAGTCTGGAATATGGACCTACCTTTGAAGAGCACCTTGGTGGTAGACCCTAATATTCTTCTCTCATTAATAAATGAACAGTTCCTGAGAACAGGAAAGATATGATATTGGAACATTGATAATATGATATTGGCACATTGATTAAATGCACCTCTCTTCAGTAGGTAGCAGTCACATTGTATTCATGACAGCGAGGGATACACCCAGATCTGGTGTCATGTAGATTCCTAACACTTCCTGCACGAGTTTTCTGAGCCAGCCACCATAATCCTCACTTAAGTTTGTTTCACAGAATGATCTAGCAGCTGCATTTACCTGGATTAAACCCACACATGCATTTCAGGAGTGCAACTAATATTAAAAAATTATGGGGGTTTTTCAATAGGTTTTCAGTCAATGGAATCAGACTAGAGCTAGTCCTGTTTAGACCTCCCAAATGTGCACAGCATGGACATTCTGCCTTAGCATCTACTATTTTGATTTAAAGATCTGCTTATATTGCTCTGTACTATTTGCTATTAAAGACAAAGACTATGCAGGTGCCAAGGACAGATGAAAACTGAGGCCAGGGTCTCTCATTTTACAGACTCCTGCAATAAAAAAAATAAGCCAAAAAAATGAAATATAGTGGCTAGGACACCAATCTAGGAGTCAGAGAACTAATTTCAATCCAAACCCAAAAAACTGCGCAAGATAAATTGCCATTCTGTGCCTGTATTTCATTTCCTTAGCCTTCACGACAAGATCTGTCTCTCACTGTGTTTGTACACTGCACTGCACATAAGGCTCTAAAATCTTGGTAGAAAACGCTAATCCCTGTTATTACCCAGCATGCTGGTAAAAATACAAATGTGAGCTCCAACTTTCTCTATATACTATCAGACAAATAACTTCATTTCTATGGGATTAGGATACACCTGTACTGTGTCCATCAAGTATGACAGTGCCACATGGCAAGGCTGGAATGGCTTTGTCCCTACAATCTGTGAAGCCACTCAAGCCTCCAAATACTCATTCACGAGATAACTGCAGAGCCACATCTCTGCATCTTCACTGCTACCAGGACTGCAAAATTGATGCTGGATGCCTACCCGTCTTCATAGCTGGAGTGAGCTCACCACACGTTGACTACTCAGTTTGATCCAAATTATCTTTTTCTGTTGAATAAAAAACACAGAACAACTTCGCCAGAATAAGCAGATACTCCAGTGCTATATTTCACATTTTCCAGCCACTGAATACATATTAAATATTATATAAAGTGGCTCTCACACAGTCACCTGAGGCAAGAGGATTTTTCTTAGCGTGGAGATAAAGTGAATCATTGGAAACTCTTACTTGGATTCTCCTTCTAGCCAAAGTCACAGAATCACAGAATATTAGGAGT
>NW_010172020.1:1822-11096 GCF_000695765.1 Mesitornis unicolor | reverse complement strand
TCTTTCTCAGGTTTTTAGTAGGGTGGGTGCACCTGCCACACCATTATCTGAATTTCCATGACATATAGAATCTGTTATGGATTGACTACGATAGTTTTGTTACAGTCATTTTTGATGTTCACATGAGTCCTGTATATGCAGGAAGAACATAAATATGGAAGAGTACTAAACTCAGCAACCACCAGAAACCTACCACAGAAGAGTTCATTATATTGAATTCATTACTGAGTTCATTATATTCATATTCATGGACTCCAAGTAGTTCCAATTAGTAGATCTAAGATGGCTCAATTAAATTCCCTTTCCCTATAAATCATATTTACAGTGTTTTTAGCTTTTGGACCTTAAACACCTACCTAAGTAGAACCTAAAAAACCCTCAAATATGTAAATTAAAATATACCTTTCTACTGTTAAACTTGATCTAGCGTATCAATTCAACTTCATTTTGAAATGAAGTCATGTAGATAATGACAAGACTACAATTCCTATAAAGGAAATTTTTTCTAATAAACTAGTAATTTAACTTTCTTTCTATTTGCTTTTTTGTTTCATAGGTATGAGAAAATATACTATATTAAGATTGTTCTGTCTGGGAGAAGTGATGACCCAGCCTTATATTTTTTGTAAAAAACAAAACAAAACAAAACAAAACCAACCTCCCAGTATTTTGCAAAACTGAGGATAAATTATAAAAAAATTAGGGGGGGAAAAAACCACAAAACCCCCCCACCAATCCCAAAACTTCCCTATCTCTGTAGAGATCTTGAGAATAGCTCTCCCCTCTTCTAAGGAATTTTTGGGTAATAAAAGGAAATTTATTGCTAAAGAGATGTTGTTCCATATGTCTGAGAATCATTAGGCCATGTTTGATTAAGAATTTTCTGTGAAAGAAGAGACTATAGGCTACTGGGGCACTATGAAACTTGCAGGATATGATGCAGCAACCAAAGCAAGGGAAAAAAAAATTGGAAAATCAGAGTAATATCAGCAGAATTAGAAAGGCAAAAGCAAAATGTCATTGTGAAATTTTAATCTAGTTTTTATACTTAATAAATGCTGTGAGCAGTTACTTATTTGTTTAAATTGTAAAAGACACAGCTGTAGTTAATCACAGGAGGGATTAATATTAAAATTATTCAGCAAATTTAAGTTTCATTCATATAATCCATATTAGATTGGTGCAACTAACTTTTTTCTTGAGATCTTTCTAACAGCAATCATTTTCTATACCATTATAAGAACAAAAAAAAATCAGTTGTCTCTGGTAGGACACATTTCAAAGGAGTTATCAAACTGACTTGAGAGAGGCAGGAAAAAAGACTGCTGCAAATCTAATGAATTAGCAGATCACCTGTAATGTTAGACAACTATGGCCACTGCATGACACAGGAACTAAGCTAAGTAGAGGTTTTTAAAGCTTTTTTCATGCTAAAATTAAGTACTTTAAAAAAAAAAGCCATACATTTATAGACAGATATAGATCAACTGATGAAATTCCCAGAATTTGTATTGCCCACATACTTGTATTTCCTCATCTTCTGGCATGCGTTATGAAACAGGTTTTAATTAACTGATCACACACAGTCCATTCTCCTCCTCCCCCTGCAGGATTCTTGTCTCCTGCTGTGCATAGTAGATGTATAATGTTTAGAAAATGTGTAACTATTCATAATTTTGTTTCTTTGTTATTATTCAGTTTATGCTTCCATGCCACATTTACGCTCTGATGACAGAAATTTTAATTTCCTCATGCGCTTTTCTGTGGTGCTCATAACTACATTGACTTAAGTGCTTCAAGAATCTTAATTTCTCTTCACAGCACTTCTGTGCCCTGAAGAGAAGATATTATTCTAAATTAACAGTGAGAGAACTGAGACAGAATAAATTAGAATAAATTAGAAAATAGCCACTAATTTTGACAGATTCTGGGGTGCTCACAAACTGATTTTTCAGATGGTTTACTATTATATGAGACAGGATACATTCAGTGCATGTTGCCTGTGTTGCAAGTGTAGGTGCTTAATAATTTTCACAGCCAGGGTCTGGAGTTGCAAAAAGTAGGAGCAGAGTGACCCCTTGCAAAAACATCTGTTGTCACTTTAAGAGATCCATGAGAAAGAGAAGGACACAGTTATGCAGGGCATCACTCAATTCCCCTGAATTTTCAGTCTTTCCTATTCATCTAGTTTTTACTGCATCCACCACTGCACATCTTCCTGCTTTTTTTCAGGAAAAAAATGTAATGTAGGGATCATACAGCATCCTACCCTCCATAATTCTGATTTTTCCCTAGAGCAAAACAGACTGAGGAACAAGTCTTGTGTAAAATAATTGCCCAAATTGTAATTCAGAGACACAAGAGGAATTAAATTTTTGTAGAAGACTTCAGGTCTAAGCTGTTTTTGCATGTGACTTTTTAGTCATACTGCTAGAGGTCAATCTGATGCTTTCAGTTCTGGAAGTTTTCTATCCAAAACTTCCTTGTCTAAACACCAGTAAAAGGTGTAAAAGTGTTAAGGAATTAATATGTCTGTAATATATCTTTTTTCCTTTGCAAATGTTGTGTCTCATCAGTTCCTTGGTCTGCATCCCAACTTAGCTGCAGGAAAGCCAGAACCTGTACGAAGAAAAGCTCAGACAAAAATGTGTCTAAAAGAACTGTAGAGCTGTTTGACTTAGCAGCATTCATTACTAAACTCTTATTTTCTATATTCCAGTAGTTGAGCCAGAAGCAAACATTTTTACCTGCTTTTTAATTTTTTTTAAATACCTAATATTATAATGTTAATGGTAAAGTTCTTAGACAACTAGTCAAAACAAAAACACAGGAATAGAGGTATAAAATATCCATTTAAATATTAGAAACATTAAACAGCTCTTTCAAAAAATATACAGTTGCATTTCACGGAAAAAGGGAATTTCACTGTATCAAAAACATAGAAAATGCTGATTGATAATTTTATGTACTTTCTCTCCCGTATCTGAAAGCAGATACATCATTCTTTATATGACTGTCCTAAGATCACAGCAAGTAGTCTGCACAGCTGTCTCTGGTTTCTGCTTTGGGAGGTTCTGTACCTTCGGAGTATGAGGTCCAGGATCAAAGATTAGACACCATCTGGTTCGCAGAAAAAAAAAAAAGCACATGAACATGTTGGATTAAGTCTAGAGAAGGGACATAGAGATGACAAGAAGGCTGGACACCTCCCCTATGAAGATCAACTGAGAAAGTTGTTGATGTTCAGCCTGGGGAAGAGAAGGCTCTGGGGAAAGCTTATAGTGGCCTCCCAGTAACTGAGGAGGGTGTAGAGGAAAGATGAGGAGGAACTGTTTAGGAGGGCGTAATGTTTTGAAACTCAGGGAGGGTAGATTTAGACTAGCTTTTTAGGAATAAATTCTTGTCTGTGACACTTGTGAGACACTGGCACAGGTTGCCCAGTGAAGTTGTGGATGCCCCCTCGCTGGAAGTGTTCAATGCAAGGTAGGGCTTTGAGCTATTTGGTCCAGTGGAAGGTGTCCCTGCTCAAGGCAGGTCGGACTCAATGATCTATAAGGTCCCTTCCTACACAAACCATACTGTGATTCTATGACTGGTAACTGGGTTTATGCTAGGTAGATGGGACTGGTTAAAATAGACAATATGGAAGTGTTCAGCTATGTGTGAGGGGAGACTGATGAAAAAACTTAAGAAAGTAGCACTCTTGTCAGAGGAGAAATGCTAGGACAGGTCAATGCAGGAAAAAATAGGGTTACAGGCAAATGTATTTCACTAGTTCACATATGATAAATCTGGAGTGACTGATGGGTTGATATTGACTGGTTGAAACTGGATCTATTCCAAATTTACTGCAAACAGTGGTACTTCTAATGCAAGACAGCTAGCCTGGCAGTATTCCTTATTCATTCAGAAGATGATTTTTTTTCAAAGGATGGAAAACTTTGTTCTATTTGTACTATATGTTGTCACATTGGTGGTTGTTTTTTTTCCCCCTCCCTTTAAAATACTGTATTATTGCCATCTGGCTGCCTCTCTGTTATTGAAGCAAACAAGATAGACTGTTGAAAAGACCACTATTATTTAGCACGTTATTGAATTGCAAAGACTCAAGTTTCATGATAAACTTTGTTGGAAAGAAAAGAGGCTGGAAGTTATTGCATGGGAATTTATCAGTATTTATTTACTGCCAGAGGAATATTCAAAATTTCATGGTGATTTTCTGATGCTTCTTTTCAAAGAAGGAACTCATGCTAAAAGCGGATTGCCAAAGCTAGGCATATCTCTGATCCAAAAAAAGTATATTTTAAGTTCTTAATTCCTGTTTAAAGCTTTAACTTTCTTTCAATTTCCTTAAAAATTTAATAGGATCCTAAATATCCTGTTGATTCTGTTATCTACTGTAGTTATGTAGCCAGAAATGTATCCTCCCTAATTGTAGGTCAGTTGCAGTCTATGACAAGTGAAATTTAAGGCCAGAGGGAGAATTTTTGGTCAGATTAGCTCTCTGGTTTTATGTCATAGGATGGCCCCACAAGTAGTTTTTCTGGCAGTAATAAGTCTTGATGAAGGAGGATTCTCTAATGCAAGAAGTAGGGCTAAGTCAGTGTACTGGTATTGGCTGGAATGGAATTAACATATGAGGAGCAACTAAATCAAAAACAGAATCATAAAACTGTTGAGCATAGACCTTTATGTTAAGGATGGAGAAATAACAGTGAAATATATTTAGCCTGTGGAATTCCAACTCTACTGAGGGCTGTGATGGTGAAATTGAGTTTGTATTTTCTATTTATTTTTTTTTCTTCCTCAAACATCATTAGAAGGTAATTATTTCTTTAAAAAATTTGGTAAGAGAGGCTATCAGGAGAAATCCCTGGTTTGCAAGGCTTGGAAAAGTAGAGATTATGAGAATGTGTTACTGTCATAATCAAAAGCCACTCTACCAATTGAATTGCTGGTGAATTTCAAGCTGAGATCTTTCTAGAGCAAAAGATTACTAGCATACACTACTTATGGGAGCTAACAATTCCCGAGAGATTTCTCTAATGAAGAATTCTGAGGGGTCTAGAAAATTGAGAGACATTAAAAACAAGACTTGGTCTTTTCACGGATAAAGAGAGTAAATCTGTCTTAATGTAACACTATGGAAGAGTACAACATTAACACTACATTAACTACTGCATTTCTGGTCCTAAGTGCCTTAGCATGGTTGCCACCAAGATTTAATTCAGTTATATCTTGTAGGACTGAGCAGTGTTTTCATGCAAGGCTAAGGAATTCCAAACTCATACTTCATCATAAATAAATATGTAATTGCAAAATAATGTCCCATATTGAATGCTCTCGTCTTATCTTGGATTGAGTCCAAGACTTCATTCTATAGGATTTTTAAAGTTTCCAAAAATTCTGTAGTACTAGTAGGAAGGTGCCATGGCACATATCCTTCAGAGTGGCTGGGTTTTTTACCCTACAAATTATATATTGTTGTACAATGAGCTGATTGCCCAGCACTTTAGTGGTATTAAGTGGTATAAGGCATATGAAGACGCTGATGTGTGCCTTACCTATTAGTAAATAATCTGAATGCTTTCAGAATAACTTGCTTTCCAGGTTGTAAATGATGAAGCAGGTTATGTCAATTTTGGCACATAGTATCACATCCTACTTCTTTCTGAACAATCAACATTTTCATTTTTTCAGCTTATGATAACTGCTTTTCATCTCTTATAGGAGTAATTCCAACATGTTTCATTAATAGATGGACAATTATAAATTTAGGTAAATAATCTACATAGTTTCTTCTCAAAGTAGGAGCTGGCGCTTATTTCTACCATTAGATAACAAGTTACAGAACCAACTGAATATTTATGAAAACTGCTATTGGTAAGGAAAAGTAAATAGTTTTTTCTTACCTCTTTTTGCTAAATATTATTTTCAAATTTTCAATTTAAAAGAATCTGGAAGACAAGCTAGATGGAGTTTCCATCTTCTCTGCTTTGGACACTTGCACGCAGAACTTCAGAACAAAGCCTGGAAGACAAGGATTAACTTAAGAAGCAAAGCACTGAGAGGGAAAAAATTCTGGTTTATGTATATTTAAAAATCTTATATGTTTGATATCTTTTGCTTCCTGCTGTTTTAAATGCTTTAACAGGGAAGACACATTGGATTCCACTTAGCTCTGAAGGACACACTGCGAGGCACAGCTGAGGTTCTCAACCAAGATCGTGGTGACTTTGAAATATATTTTAAAAACTCTGCACAGCATCTGTGAGAGTGAGAAGTGAGAAAAATATAGGGAGAAAGAGCCCTGAAAACACCTTGCTTAATGAAGATTCAGGAGGAGGAGGTGCTCCAGAAGCTTGAGCATTTCCCTGCAGCCCATGGAGAAGACTATGCTGATGGAGGTTGTCACTCTGTAGTTCCACAGTGGAGCACATACCCACACTGCAGCCTTGGAGGACCCCTTACCACAGCAGGTGGAGATGCTCTAAAGGAAACTGCAGCCTGTGGGAAGCCCATGCTGGAAGAGGATTCTGGGAGAAGCTGCAGCCCACAGAGAGGAGCCCATGCAGGATTAGATTTCCTAGCAGGATCTGTCACCTGTGGAGGACTCATGCTGGAGTAGTCCATTGCTGAAGGACTGAACCTTGTGGTGAAGGCCCATGCTGAAACTGTTCTTGAAAAACTGCAACTTAAAGGCAGGACCTCCTTTAAGAAGTTCATAAAGGACTGCATGGGAGGAACTCCATTGTGGAGCAATCGAAAAATCTAAGGAGGAAGAAACAGCAGAGAGGAACTGTTGCAGATTGACAACAGCCCCTGTTTACCGTCACCTTCATCTTCTTGCTGCAGAGAAAGTGGAATAACTGGGAATGAAGAAATGAAGATGAGCCAGAGAAGAAGGGTAGGAGGGAGCTGTATTAAGTTTTGTCTTTTTTTTGTTTTTCTCTCATGATCTTACTCTATTTTTTAGATTAGCAATAAATGAAATTAATTTTCCACAAGTCCAGTCAGTTTTTCCTGATGGTGAATCATCATGTGATGGTGATTGGAAAGTGATCTCCTTGTCCTCTTGAGTTGAGTAGGATAGTAAGCAAGCAGCTGGATAGGCATCCGACAGCCAGCCAAGGTAAATCCACCACAAATACTCTCCTTAAACCCGGACTATAACTACTTCTGTCAAATACTTTTACTCTGATGAATAAATTGCTTTGAACTTTTACTTGAGCCTTGGAAAGCAATGGAGTAAATAAAGACAAAAGCAACTTCCTAATTGCACTACATCTCAACATGGATTCAATGTGGACAGTGTGGATAACACTGTTTAGACAAAATGCAATTTTCAGATCTTATAGGCAATATATTGCTTGTGAACAGAAAGCTGGGAAATACTGATATATTACTGTTTAAAAAGAAGTAAAAAGACAAATTTTAATTATTTTATGGAATGCTGTGTCATAAATTGTGGTTATTAGTCTTAGTATATAAAGTATAATCTCTGCAGTCCTAAATAACCTTTATTAATCACCAACTTTTCAGCATAGGAAAAATAGAAAATAAAGGAATATTTACTTTGTCAAAGTAATGCTTTTTAAACTGCAAACAGTCTGTGATCTTAAAAGTGCTGTAAAAAAGCCCAGGGCAGAAAGAAAACTTAGAATCTTGAGAGGTTGCCTTCTACTTAGGCTATAGGGTTACCACTACCTAAACACATCTGTTTAACTATTATGTTGGGCTGAATATTGACAAAAAGATGCAACTAGCACTCAATATTATAACCACACTTGAAACCCTAACTGCTAAACATTTCCAAGTATGCATATAGCATGCTGTCAAACACATAGGCAGGTCATTGTAGAAGAAGAGTGCAAATTCTTAAAAATAAGTGGGTTGGAATTACGTGTCATATTAATGCTATTTTTAATTCTCACCTAACAAAGTAGTACTTTAGATGTAGTAGCACTTAGATGGCATTTGAACATCACATGATTATACCTGCGGAACAAATTAGAAAAGGCAATTTACCCCAGCAAATAGATAAATTGTACAATATATATCCAAATACTCAGCAGAGCAGTAGCATTAACTTTACTTTTCCTTTTAGAGTGACTGAAGTTGAGATGACCTACTGTACTCTGCCAAGAGGATTACATAATGAATTAGACAGTACCAGAGTTGAAATGAAATTACTAGGTCAGTAAAGAGACATATAAGCAGTCTTTCATGTAAACACTGAGGCACAGTTTTTTTATAATTCTTTATTAGAAAGCAAAAATCAGATATGTATATTTTCTCAACAATATTTTTTTCATAACTTGAACTGCTGCTGCTCTTTTTACTGTAGTGGCAGTATATGATAATACACATTGCAGTCAGTGCAAACACATCAGAATGCTGGCCAAAAACAAACAACAAAAAAACAAGTCAAGAACAGCTGGATCCTGACTGCTGTTTTTAAACAAGGCTTTCTATATTCCTTAATATTCTATGAAAGACAAGACAAAATCTAGATTATGTCCTCACAGATTTCATGCTTCATTTCTTGTTTGTGTTATTTCTAAAATGGAAATCAGTTACTAGGTGTGACATCTCTGATGAGATGTCAGATAAAGTCTTAGCTTTTCTCTGTGCTGGAATATTCTTTTATACTTAAATCTGCAGTCTCTGTGCTCTGGGAACTTATCCTTTAAAGTGATTTCTTCTACCCTCCAAAGAACCACTTATTTTTTTAGAAGAACAGTATCTTTATAAGCTTTATAATATATTTCATCAAAGACAATGATTTTTACTTTCTCCCCATATTCTCCGCCTAATCCTGAAAAAAAAATATTGAAATATGAACCTTCCACACTGCAGAGACTGACATTTGAATCTCTACTAAGTTTTCAGCATAAGGGACATAAGACAGTTCTCTCAAATTCAGTGTCATTGCTGGGCTGACTGTCTTACCATTCAGCCATAAGACTGGCATTGTCTTACCATTTTCCATTTTTTTAAATTTTTTTTCCCTATTTCTTCTTAAGCCTTTTGTGTCAGTAAAAGAGAAAACAATCCATGAGATTTTGTTTTTCAGTTTCTTCTTTAATCTTTTTGTCCTTGCTTTATGGACAAACTTGAAGACTAAATAGATAGATGTTCAATAGTAATGCTAATTATTCCTCTTGGGTGTCTCCTTGCCTTGGAACAAGTATGTAACATGGAATATGAATGTTGTGGAATTCTCTTATCAGTTGGAGTTACCTTATCACAGAATTGTCTCCTTGTCCATCAA
>NW_010172020.1:0-1791 GCF_000695765.1 Mesitornis unicolor | reverse complement strand
AATCCATGACTCTTGCTGAATTTCTCTCTCCCACAGAAAGGAGAGGCACACTTCTTTTGGATCCTTAGTAATTTTGGTGTTTGAAAGATGAGTATTTGACATTGTAAATTGTTATGAAGCAAAGCCAGGGAGAAATGTCATATGAATTTCTAATATTACAAAATATCAGATACTGATACTTGGTGGAGTGACAGTGAGGAGGAGAAGGTGCAGAAATAAAGTATTTTTCTATATGCTGAACAGAGGTCCGAAGAGTTTAAAGTCTTTTGTGAACTTCCAGGATAAACGTTATAAAGACACTTGCCTTCCCTCATTTTTTTCTATGCTAAAGTATGTAAGTGATCTAAGTGTGATAAATTGTGGTTATTAGTCTTAGTATATCAAATATAATCCCTGCAGGCCTATATAAGCTTTATTACTCACCAATCTTTCAGCAAAGGGAAAATAGACAGTAAAGGAAAAGGTACTTTATCAAAATAATGTTTTCTAATTTTTTTTTAATTTTTTTTTAAGCAAGATGTGTTAGAAAGGTGTGGTTAGTAGGTTGAGAGAGGTTCTCCTTCCCCTCTACTCTGCCCTGGTGTGACCACATCTGGAATATTGTGTTCAGTTCTGGGCCCCTCAGTTCAAGGACAGAGAATTGCTTGAAGGAGTCCAGTGCAGGGCCACAAAGATGATTGAGGGAGTGGAGCATCTCCCTTATCAGGAGCAGCTGAGGGAGCTGGGTCTCTTTAGCTTGGAGAAGAGGAGACTGAGGGGTGACCTCATTAATGGTTTTAAATTTGTAAAGAGTGAGTGTCAGGAGGAAGGAGCCAGGCTCTTCCCTCTGATGTCAAATGATAGGGCAATGGGCAATGGGTGCAAGCTGGAACATAGGAGGTTCAATCTGAACATGAGGAAAAACTTCATTACTGTGAGGGTGACAGAGCACTGGACCAGGCTGCCCAGAGAGGTTGTGGAGTCTCCTTCTCTGGAGACATTCAAGACCCGCCTGGACGCGTTCCTGTATGACCTAATTTAGTTGATCTGCTCTGGCTGGGGGGGGTTGTTGGACTGGATGATTTTTCAAGTTCCCTTCCACCACACATTCTGTGATTCTGTGAAACACCGAGCTCTCTACTTGCTCTAATGGTTGTAGAAATCAAAATGAATTGACCAATATGTTCAAGCTCAATATGAAGACAACTGAAGCCTACCCACTGTCCTTTCCTCCAGCTGCAGCACTGGGTGAAAGATTGAACATAATTAGCCTGCTCTTATGCAGTTGTGAAAGTAGCCTTGCTTTCAATGTGTAAAGTACAGATAAAGTTTACATGCTCAAATGTACTTCCAAAGTTGTAAGTAAAATGAAAGACTGTAACCAACCATTTCCAGGCATGATCACAGTAATGACAGCTAGGTTGTAATTTACAGCTTGTAATTACTAGCTTGTAATTTACAGCTAGGTCTCTGTCACTTCATAGAACAGCCCACCAGTTTCATGTATGTGTACTGGAAATCGTCGTACATAGGGTATCTGAAGCTTCACATTGGAGACAAATCCTGTACTCCCAGAAGAATGTTCTGGGTCATTTTACACTTACAGACAAGAATTTAGATCTTCTATTTTATTAGTAGGACAAAATACACTTCCTCCAATCCATCTTCTGTAGGAAAGGAATGAAAAATTACTTTCACTGTCTTACAAGCTATTACTCTGGGAGCTGCTCTGAGCAAACCTTTCTGGGTTCACTGGCTCAGCACAAGAGATGCCAATACCATCATGTCGTGGTTTAGGGCTGGGCCGGCCAC
>NW_010172019.1:0-264 GCF_000695765.1 Mesitornis unicolor | reverse complement strand
GGAACCCCCCCCAAAACTGGGGGCTAGAGCCCCATAAGTGGGTGTCAGCCCCCCAGTGGGTGCCCCCCCCCCCAAATTTGGGTGCCCCCCCTTGCTCACCCTCCTCCTCCTCGGCCGCGAACTCCTCGTCCTCCTCGCGGGGCTCCCAGGGGCGCTTGGGGCTGCACAGCAGGGCCTGGGGGGACCCCAAAATTAGGGGGGGGTCCCCAAGGTGTGGGGGGGTCATTGAAATGGGGGAGGGGTCCCTGAAATGGGTGGGGGGTC
>NW_010172018.1:614-886 GCF_000695765.1 Mesitornis unicolor | reverse complement strand
GGAAAGAGGAGGAGGAAGAGGGGGGTGGGTGAAGAAGACCTTTCCCGAGATGGGGTTGGCACCGCGGGCGGCTGTGCAGCTCTCGCTGTCGTTCCGGGTCGCCTTTGGGTCTTTCCCCGCCAGTCCCCGCGCCGGTGGCAGGGGCGGTGGGGAAGAAATAAAGCGACCTAGGAGCAGATTAAGGAAGAAGAAGAAAAAAATAATAAAAGGGAGGGTTTGGAAGGGGGAGAATCGCAAGGGAAAAAAAAAAAAAAGAGAATTAAAGGGAAAGA
>NW_010172018.1:0-323 GCF_000695765.1 Mesitornis unicolor | reverse complement strand
CATTTTCTGTTTACTATTATTCTCTGTGAACCAAAGCTCGCTGCAAGAAACTTATGAATACAGAGATAGCTTACAGGCTTTAAAACATAAAAAGCAGAGAATGTTTTGGATTTGAAAATCATAAATTATAATTTAATGCCAATAACAATTTACAACAAATGGTTGTTTACAATAAACTAACACAAAACAAACAAGTCAAGATCCTGTGTTCTTAGTAAGCATAAAAACTTCACACACACACACTCACATGGATAGCACTTGCAATAGAAAAAGCTAAATCTAGAGGTCAGCAATCCCCTGCAATAATAGTATATTTATATATT
>NW_010172017.1:0-2614 GCF_000695765.1 Mesitornis unicolor | reverse complement strand
AGGTCTGGCTGGATCCCAACGAGACCAATGAGATCGCCAACGCCAACTCGCGTAAGTGCTCGTCCCGCACGCCACGGCCGCGTTACGCAACGCTTATGTTGGCCTGAGGAACGGGGATGCGTCAGGGAGATGGGAAAAGGGGATTTTTACTCCCTCTCTGGCAGTGAGCTTGGCTTAGGTAACATTCTGACACTCGAGCAACTTGTTTTGTCTTGAAAGTGGAAGTGAGCCCACTGGCAGGAGGTACAAAGGGCCCCAGTGCACTGGTGCGGTGCCTGGCGAGCTCTGGGTAGTGGGTTTAGTACGTGGTGATCTCTGAGTAATCAGTGAGGGAGAAGTGAGGGGAAAAGAGCAACTCCAGCAGCATCAGGGGGCTTTGGGAAAGGTCTGGCTTGTCCTTTGCCTTGGATCCTTTTCCCACCAGCAGGACTGGAGCCTGTGCTTGTGTGTCCTCTCGTTGCACGTAAGGTGTTGAATGTGGAGTTTGTTTCCACAGGTCAGCAGATCAGAAAACTGATTAAAGATGGTCTGATCATCCGCAAGCCCGTGACCGTTCACTCCCGGGCCCGCTGCAGGAAGAACACCTTGGCCCGTCGGAAGGGCAGGCACATGGGCATTGGTAAGTGCTGCCTCCCAGAACTGTCCGTTTGCCGCGGTATCTGGTTCACGTGCAAGCTTCCATTGAGCAGCCATCTCCAAGAGCCTGAAAATCCGCAGTTTGTACATTGATATTTCTTTTCCTTGAAGAAAAGAGAAGGATTAAACACTTGAGCAGAGGCGTGGTGGTCAACCTGCGGAAACTTGCCCTTGTTCTCATCCCGTTTTCGCTCTCCAGGTAAGAGGAAGGGTACGGCCAACGCTCGTATGCCCGAGAAGGTCACCTGGATGAGGAGGATGCGAATCCTCCGGCGCCTGCTCCGCAGGTACAGGGAGTCCAAGAAGATCGACCGCCACATGTGAGTGTGCCCACACCAGAACACCCCTGTCCTGCTGCACGCAGCTCCTGTGCCTCGCTGCTCTGCGCCTGGAAGGGGTTTGGTGTCCCATAGAGCCCCGTTCAGCGCCCGTTGCATTCTGCCCCCGCAGGTACCACAGCCTGTACCTGAAGGTCAAGGGCAACGTCTTCAAGAACAAGCGGATCCTGATGGAGCACATCCACAAGCTCAAGGCAGACAAAGCTCGCAAGAAGCTCTTGGCGTAAGTGCTTCGCTGTTCGACTTCAGCTTTGCAGCTGTGGCATCCGTTTATTTCTGTAAATCGCTGCGGGTGGGGGATTCCAGTGGCGGCTGCTGCTGCTGGGGGCTCTGTCTGATGAAAAAATCAAACCCAAACTGGGTTTGCTGGCTGGAAACAGGGAAATGCCCAATCCTGGCAGAGCTCTGTGCGTTTCAGTGCCGTTGTTGGGGGCTCCTCTGGCTGTAAGTGGGCAGATTTAGTGACGCGGCCGCTCACATCAGTGATGGACTGAGGAGGAGGCACAAGAGCCCATGATTTAAAAATGCTGCTGCATGCTTGGTTTTGGGGACCACGATCCTGTGGGGCAGGAGGAGATGAGGGCCAGTGGTGGAGGCTTCCCGAGGCTGTTCTGAGGCAATTCCTGCACATTCATGAGCTCTTTTAACCTCTCGCAGTGACCAGGCCGAAGCGCGCAGGTCCAAGACCAAGGAGGCTCGCAAGCGCCGTGAGGAGCGGCTGCAGGCCAAGAAGGAGGAGATCATCAAGACCCTTTCCAAGGAAGAAGAGACCAAGAAGTGAGCGCTGCCTGCCTTGTGGACACAGTGACCTCCATCAATAAAGCACCACCTCCAGGACTCCCCCGCTCTCTTCTGCTCTGTTGCTCTCGGGGGTTTTTGAATGGGGAGGGGATGGCCTGGGGGGCAACGGCTGCTCCCCACCTCAGTCCTGCTGCCCCCCGCCCTCGTCCTGGGGCAGGGAGGGGCTTGTTCCCGTTACCTCCTCAGGGTGCAGCCACAGCCAATTCACCCCCGAGCAGGGCCTGGTGCTGCCCTGCTGAGCTCTGGTGGGGCAAAAGGGGTCTGGGGGATCCCTGGTGCAGGCAGCAGCTCCTGGGGGGCAGTGCTGGGCCCCCCAGCAAGGCACTGCACCCCAAGGGGGTGTGCTGATGGCAGAGCCAGGCCAGAGGTGGGCACAGAGCCCTCAGCTTCCCTTTGGTGGCCTTGGCTCCTGGCTAAGCTGGGGTGGCCCGGGGGGGGCAGCTGGAGCCACCCCTGTGTCCCTGGTGCCACCAAGAAACCAGCACTGAGGTTGTGAGGTTGGGGTGCAGCCCCGGGTGGGGGGAGAGACCACCCCACCTCTTGGAGACCACCGAGCAGGGGGACACTGCAGCCCCCTTGCTGCTGGGCTCGGTTTTGGGGGTCTCTGTACCCACAGGATGGCACTGGACAGGAAGGATGTGGAGCTCCCCAGGATGCCCCACACTCGCCCCATAGCTGTTCCTCACCAAACCCACACCTGTGGGTGCTGCTGTCCCCACACCAGTGACCATCCACGATGTGATGGGGAACAGAGACAGCCCCCCCCACTGCTGTGCCCCATCCCTGCCACCACCCAACGCTTTTATAACCCGGGGTGGGTGTTTGTAGTTGTCCCCACC
>NW_010172016.1:246-17574 GCF_000695765.1 Mesitornis unicolor | reverse complement strand
AGATCATTGATAAAAATGTTTAAAAGAACTGCCCCCAAAACAGACCCCTGGAAAACACCGTTTGCGACTGGTCGCCAACTGGATTTAGTTCCATTCACCACAACTGTTTGTGCTTGGTCACCCAGCCAGTTTTTGACCCAGCAAAGCGTATGCCTGTCCAAGCCATGCCCAGCCAGCTTCTCCAGGAGGATACTGTGGGAAACGGTGTCTAAGGCCTTACTAAAGTCCACGTAGACAATGTCCACAGCCTTCCCCTCGTCCACCAAGCAGGTCACCTCGTCATAAAAGGAAGTCAGATTGGTCAAGCAGGACCTGCCTTTCCTGAACCCGTGGTGACTGGGCCTGATCACTTGGTTGTCCTGCATGTGATGTGTGTTGGCACTCATGAATTGACTCATTTCTTGACTAGTTTTGAACATAACCCAGCAAAAATAGTAGTTATATCTAGACTGATATTTTGACCTGTATGACATCTGCATTAAAACTCAAAAGCCACTTGTCACTTAAGTATCTTTTTGTCTTCTTGGGGGCATATGACAGTTCTTCCAAATGAACCATCCTTGCCTAAGTGCAGATGGTCATGTCCCTTGGGATGGCTCCAATGGATGCACAACAATCAGTGGCTTTGGTTCTGTCCCAAGCACCATAGAAGGAGTTACATAACAGGATATTTGAGATTTGTCTGATCTACTGAAGCACACACTCCAGAATGTCAATATTAACTTCGTAACAAATGTATTTCTTCTAAGATGTTAAACAATGAATAGAAGAAGCTGAGATAAGCTTTGCTATCCATTTCAGCCAGAGGGAAATACTTTGACAAAAGGAAGCAGACAACTGAGTTGCAACTGATGTGGCTGTCAAGATCCCAAAGCTAATTCCATGTTTGTGCTAGAATTACTACTTTAAAATTAATTACTTTGTCATACACTTTTGTGAAGGTATGTGCAGTTTTGCAGGTATCAGCTTTTACCATGTCTAAAATAAACTTGATTCATGATGAACTGGGTACATTTGGACAGTGAAAACTGAAAGTCACTCATCTTTCAAAAATATTTAAATGGAATCCTCCATATCTGCCCACCTAAATAACCCCAAAGCATACTTCTTTTACTCTCTCTCACAAAACCAACCACCAAAAACTTCTGATAGAAAATCTTGATTCAGATTTGAAAGTTATTTCTTCCCTTAGGAAGACCAGGATTCATTTTATTCAAATATGTTGTTTATCCACATCAGGAAGTAGCAAGCAGTTGCCGTCATGCTAGAAGTGGTTCTTAATTTTAGCTGTACTCAGGTGTTCTGCTGTAGTATCTCAGTTGTTTTTAAGAATCAAGAAAGATACCCTAGTTGTGAAAACCTGGCAGTTAAACATGGATACTAGAAAAGCTTTTTCCCAGTCATTGAAACCAGACAAAAGCATTTACTTCCCCACCCTCTATTTTTGACTTTTTTTTTCTCTCTACTGAAGTAGGATTATTTTCTTCCTGTGTATACCATTGGCAGCTGTGTGTGAAGGTAAGGGTGGAAGTGGGACAGAGTGTGGTTTCATTGTAGAGCTGCTTTGAGCTACTTGAGAGGAAATTTCTCCTGTCTACAAGTTTCCTCTGATCTTTGTCTGCATCTGTGTTGGGGTGTTTCTAACAGCATTGGTTAGAGGGTCATGTTGTATCTTTGAGGTGTTAAGGGTTTATTAGTGCTTGCAAACTGATGGCTAATGGGCTTTGTGGGGCTGTTTAAATAGAAGTTTCCCACATGATACTGAAATGGAGGTTTTGAGAGAAGCTTTTATCACTCTTTCACCATTCTCATCAAAAACTTCCCTTTTCTCACTGGAAATGGCATTTCATGCTGTGTATTTCTAATCCAAGCATTATATCAATCAGCAATCTAGTAGAAGTTTGTGATTCTAACAAAAAAAGTATTTTACATACTGTGAAGTGATTTCCTAGTCTGGCATTTATGTCTATCCCAGATCCTATGGAAACTACTTAAACTGAAACTTGCCTTCAATTTACTATGCTCAACATTTATAACTTGATATCAGACACATTTTCACAGCTGGTTCTCAATGCCTTTCCTGCAATTAAGGAGATTATATGCAGGATGTGTTTGACAAGTGGGCAGTGTCCAAAGTCCATGTTCCTTTTGTGGCATTAAAATGCCAGAGTAAACAAATCAGCAATGAGTGCAATTGCCAACCCCAGCAAAAAGGAGTACATGCTTGTCATACAGCACATTCGTGTTGTCAGCAAATCTCAGTGCACTTGGCAGGGAAGTCCATGCCCATTTAAAAATGAGGAAAATGAAGTACTAAGAGGTGAATTGTCCTAATATAACAGGCTACAATTACAATCCAGTCTCCTGTGTTTGGAGTAACATTAGACAACATTATCTTCCTTTTTTTAAAAAAAAAGCATAAAAAATCAATTGCATATGGTAGTCATTTCTTCACAAGTTGAAGAAAACTCCGTAACCTTAAGACATTCTTGTGAACTTTCTGATTATTATGTTGACGCTGGAACCATGGAAAAAATGGGGCACTTCAGAAAGTGGTGCTGACATGTAATAGATGCTGATCTTCTGTTTGCTATTGTGAGAACACCCTAGGATGCAGGTAAGGGGGTATTGCCATCATGTCGATACCATGTTATACTAAAGTTTTGACTAGATATACGTCCCCTGTAGTATTTTGTTAAAAAGTAGTAATAAGTGTCATTTCTGATGCCAACTCTGTGAAAATGCAGTCATGTCAATTCTGATTCTTAGTCAAATTCAAAGCTTGATAACTACTTCCTACTTGAAATGAGAAGCAAACACTGAGAAGTGGCAGCTGCATTTCAGCAATGACCCATGAAACTGTAGTTTAGCTAAGACATCAGAGCAAATCTAACCTGCCTCGCTGGAAGACTAAGAGCAGTGATGATAAAGACATTTTGCACTTATTCTTGAATTGACTTGTAGGTTAAAATTCTGAAAGTGTAGTGGAGAAGCAGGGTTTCATATCACACATGCTCATTGTATATTGCACCTTTTTTGATGTTAGTTTGGTTTGATGTTTTAAGAAATTATGATTATGTAGAAAGGCAAATTTTGGAAGATAATGGCTGTTTACTATTATTTCTATAGGGAAAATAGTCATATGTATAAGTCTTATTCATTATTTAACCATGACTTTGATATTGCAGGACAAGAGTATGTGACAGTTAAAAGTTAATTTATTTATGGGTTTTTTTGTGTGTTTTATTCTTTTCTTTTTTTTTTTAGAAAAAAGAGGTGGGGAATTATGAGCATTTAATCTCAGAAAATATATTTTTGAATGTAGGATTGAACTAAGGTTTTGCTTTCTGTGTTTCAGCTGCAATGTTGACCAGAAGATTTGATACAATAATTAAGATATATAATTCCCAGTTCGGTGAAGTGGTCAGCATTCATAATGCCAATTTGAGCTGGAATCTTTTTCAGGATCAGGTCACAAATTTATCAGGACAGCCTCAGTTACTCTAGTAGTTTCAAGAGGAAAGAAAAAACCAAAACAAATCAAAACCAAACCTTTATAAAAATTTCATGAGGATAAGGTTTTGCTAAGAGTAGAAGGCGAAGTTTTGGACAACTTTTTCTTTCCCCTTAAGCTTTTAGTAACCCCTACCTCATATACTGACAGGGACATCAGTGCTGTCTGTATTTTTTTCTTCAAAAGTTTTATCTCTACTTCTTTCAGAAGAGTAATTTTTGAGGCAGCCATGACAGCTCTGTCATTTCACTCACACCTCTAAATTTCTCTTTCTGTTGTCAGTCAGCAGACAGCAGTCACAGTATCTTGATGATCATGATTGATGGCAAAATATGAGAATTGTAAAAAGGGCATTGAACACCACGTCTAAAACAATCATTTTATGCTTTTATTTTTGTAAGTACAATAAAAAGTTAGAAAAGCACTAGTTTACTTGAAGGTTTTACATTTATTTTTTGCATAATATAGAATGAATATAGAATATTTATTCAATCATAAACCTAAGTACTAGAAGTTGTTTGCACATTTAATCTCAGTTCTGTATTTGTGATATTCTGCCAATGTTTTATTGGTTTTCGAATTTTCTTTTGAATGACTAATTTCCCATCAAACTTCAGAGCTTAAATGACAAGCAAGGAGCTGAGAGCAATAGCAAAAAGAATCATGAGCCATATTTTCCTTGAAAGAGCTTTATGTGTTCTTAGAAAGTAAAACACATAAATTATATTGTAAGTAAATAAAACACATATCTGGAAAAGAAGTGGCTATTTGACTTCCACGTCAGCAAAATTTCTATGCAGAATGGGATAGAAAACACCAAAGAAAGCATTTTTTTTTACTAGTCTGTCTTTTGCATGAAATTTATTACTAATTATTTTTAGGAAAAAAGGAACCAAGCTCTATGAGTTTGTGTGCTGTACAATGGTCATTATATTTTTCCATTTATACATTTTAATCACCTATTGAACTTTAAAAATCGGCATCTTCTGGTAGCTGGTGTGTGTGCCTGTTAAACAGCAGTATTTGAGGCTGAATAAACATCGCTTGCACTCCATTACTACTACATTGTCTATACTGATGAGTACAGTCTTGTTTGTTTACAGGCTTCTGTATGCAGTGTCTCTCTTCTACCTTTTTGGCAGATATATGAGGCAAAGGGCTGTTTTTTTATGTATGATGATTAGTTAGTGTGAGAAATCAGTTGTTTATTTTTTAAATGCTTGCAAATGACATAACTATGTAGGCAAATTGTTTAACGTGAATACAGGTGTACGATAAAAAAGAAGTCTTGCTCAGCATATAACTTTTTCTGAGCAGGGAACTGATAAAAGTTCTACCCACAAAAGATCTCTTACTGATACAAGCTGCGTGTCCAGAAGGAAGTTGATTCTAGGGGGGATATTTTGGCAGCTATACTGGCAAACCCTTTTATATCTGGGTCATGTATCAGGAGAGCTGTCATGTTACCCACCAGTGTGCAGTAATTATTAAATGTGAGTCCTGTGGAGACTAGTGCTGTGAAGGGAGGCACCTTCTAGATGACAGCCGGTAACAGTTACAGTCTAGGATTTTCAGAGGGCTTGGAGATATTTACCTACACCTTTAGGGATGAGAAGTGAAGATACTGGGAAGAAGCCAGCAGATTCCAGTAAATTTTTTGAAGAATGCTGCTAAGTGAGGGAGTAAAGATTCATCTTTTCTATTTGTAATAGGTCTTAAAAGGGTCTCTGGCCACAAATTTAAAACATGCTTTAGTGTTATCCAGAAATAACTTGAAAAACTTGTCTTTGCCATTTGTTTGAAATGAACATTGTGCACAGCTTCAACACAGGGCATAGATTCCCTGCCTCTGCTGTAATGGGAATGGGTTGTAGCAGTTACTTCATCTCTTTGTGTCATCATCTTTCTTGGAGCTTTCTCTGGTTTCCGTTCCTAATCTGGTTGAAAACTGAGGAGTTTGTGAAACTCAAGTTGTGAGGTTAGATAATGGGTTTATCTGCAAGACAATATAAAAGTACTTTCTACTTTTAATAACACATGTGCATCCCATCTGGGTTGCGCTGGGCTACAACACTGGGGACCGAATTGTGTGTATTCCAGGCTAAAAGATATGTGGCTCCAGCAAAATTTTACCTTTTTTCAGTTTCTTAGCTTGTTTGCTTTGGATTGTTTGCAGAAACGCACAAAAAAAAAATGCCCTCCTCAAAGCACCTTGTTGATTTTATAAACAAATCCTTTCTTTCTTGAGAAACTGCAGAATTGTAGAAGTCTGGTTTGATGATCATTTTTTTGAACACAGAATCATGGGAAATATTTTGTTTTCCCTGAGAACCAAGGTGATGTATTTATTTCAAGTTTTATTAAATGAGTTATAAATTTTCCTAGCAATTTACTCATAGCTCAAGAGGTTTAATTTGCATGTGTTGCCTTTTACAATATGCTTTTCATAATGTTGCAGATGCTTCTTCCCTAGCTTCAGTAAACAACAGGCAGTTGGCCAGGTTTTTGACTGAACGTTTGCCAACTCTGGGAAATATTAGTTAACTCTCTAGTGGCCACTGAATGATTTTCAGCTGACTTTATCCAAAAGAATCTGTGAAGATTAAAAATAATATGAAATAAAAAATAAGATACAAGCCCAATAATCTGCTGGGCTAAAGCAGGAAAAGAGATTTCTTTCTGTATTATAATAATTACAGAGTTTCTTATTAACATTTATTTACAAAATGAGTTGTTTTCATAAATTTATTTGATGTTGATGATGTTGATAATAAGCATTCCTTCAGATTAGTGAACATTTTTTTAAATCTTGGAGCCACTTGAATACAATGAAGTTTACCCCTAGCGTTCTGCTCTAATTTTGAAAAGCACACAAGGAGAGCTTTTTCCTCAACTCAGTAGTCCAGTCCATAGTAGGGTTATTTGGCAGGGATGGCAATTTGTTTCATGAGCAGTGGAGGTAACAAAGTCTGGTTTCCTGTGGATTATTGCCCTAGAGTTAACAATATGGTAGAGCTTGGCTCTGATCTCTGTCCTCTCTGTGGCACTTTCAGCTTTCTTCCAGAATTCTTACATATTTTTGGGGGCTGTGTCTTGAGCAATGTCATATTCCTTTCCAGTCTGGTGCTACCTACTTGCTACCAGTGTAATGTAATGTGTGGTGATCAAATTTATGGTTCTTCCTTTAAAAAAATCTTAATGGGAGATGCAGGAGTGTTTCACTCTCATTCAGCCTCTTATCATTGTGGTACTTCTAGGAATGTAACTTGTTTGAAATTAGTGCATTTGTGCCGAAGCTGTGGTTCAAGAGACATATGCAAGGATAGCTTGTCAGCATGCTTGCATAAAGACATAAGGAAATGAGGCCAATCATGAATAAAAAAGAAACATCAAAGAAGTTCAGTATCTTGCATGATGTTGGAAATAATTACAGGTGGTCCCATGGTTAAATGCTGTCAGTGTAAGCGGAGCAAAAGGACAGACTGAAGGAATGAGTTGAGTTTTAATTACCTGACTTGACATTCACTACTCTTGAAAAACTTGTATCTGTGGGTCTGTGAACACATTTTGGATAACTGTTTTGAACAGATGATCATAAATGAAGCATGGTGCAACATCCATTGAAAGCCGAAGAGACTTAAGAGGTGGAAAATTCTGAACTTTTTGGAATTTATCCAGGTTACCCACCTTTCTTTGGGCATCTGAGTATGTTTGCGTTTTTATTTGTTACTTTTTGCTCCACAAGTGCTCTGATGTTTTGTGGCAAGGTACGGGCTGAAGTTAAATATAGTTATGATAATGCATCAACCAGTGATTCTTCATGCCTGATCCACTGTTATATTCCTCAGATTCATTGAATCATATTACCTCTTGCATAGAGTTCCTCATTCGTATGGAAGTATTACACTCAGTACCTAAAGACTGTAATGGACTAGGAGAAATGAAATATGCTGGAGAGCAAATGATTGCTTGTACACACCCCTCTAAACTTCTTTTCAATCTGTAAGGCAAAGCAGTGTCTATCTAAAGAAAAAAGAAAGAAAAGGAAAGTTGTGATTTTACGAGTTTAATGTTAGAAAGGTTACCTTGTAGTTTCTCACGCAAATTTAAAGTGAGGCTCGAGTAGTGCCACTGTTAGGATCCAGAGAAGATGAATATCTGATGATTTGTCCTGTCTTTCTTACTAGAAACATGACACATTGCTAGTGTGATGTCATAAACTGATGTCTTAGTGTGTCCTGCAGGAATTATGTGCCCTTTTACTTTTCTAACAAATAGCACCTATGACCCATTGAATTTCACTTAGGCTGGATGAATCTGTTTTCCCCAACATTTCTCATTTTCTTCTTTCCTCTGTCTTTTTCTTTACGTGATACTGGGGAGGGAGGAGTGTTGCTTAGCAACCAGTTAGAAATGATATATATAAGATATAAATATTAAACCTTTTCAACCATGGTGAGTTTATGGTAGAAAATGGAAAAGCATTCCAGTTTTTTCTCATGAAAAGTGGTAATGTAAATCTTTTTCGATAATCAGGACAAAATTGGGACCTCAGTTTCTCTGAGTTTGAGTCCTGTACATAGACAAGGAAAGTTTTTCTTCTCTGATAACTAAGAGGATGCCTATGCAGAGCCCTGTGGACCCTCCAGTATGGTATTTTGTGAGTGTGTGGGGGGGTTGTTTGGGAGTTTGTGGGTTTATTGGAGTTTGTTTGTTTGTTTGGGGTTTTTGGTTTGGGTGGTTTTTTTGTTTTGTTTTGTTTTTCTTAATTGTGTTAGAGCCCAAGACTGTAAAGTTGGAGAATGGTACTAATTCAGTCATGTATTATCATTACTTACTACAGACAGGGAAGTGCTTTTTTTCTAAATGTTTTTAATGTGCTTTATAATTTTTAGATGCAAGACAGTAGAAAGTACAGTGCATCACTACATGTTCTCCTGCTGCAGGAATTATGTAATGGCAATGAACTCCATTATTGTGGTTTAATGCTGTTTCTGAAGAGGGGAGAAAATATGTGCCATTGCCCATGGTTTGAAGAATGTATGTATATAAGTGAATGCCTGATTTCAGCAATGCATTTCCATTACAATAGTAATGAAATCCAATCTTAAGAGAAGTAGTTAACCATAGTTAACTGCTGTGACCTGCATAAAGCAAGCAACTGTAAAGTGTGTGTCCCACAGTATGCATTTATTTAGTAATATTACATTGGTGGCTAGAAAACTCAGTCAAGACCAAGGCCTGTGTTTACCTAGGTACCAAACATTTTGTGCCCCATGAGGTGAGGGGAGTGCGTCCTCGCCAAAGATCATTTATTAATCATTTAACTACAGCAATTGAAGCCTGGCCTCTGGCTCTCAGTCTCCCAGTTGCCCAGCGCATGTTCCTCTGTTCAGGCAGCATCATACCATTTGGGGCTTTCTGCCCCATGGATGTGCATGGCTTATTGATCTCAAGCATTACTGATTGCCCGAAAATGTAAGCTGGAAAATAACTGGAAAAAACATGTTGCTCTACTAGCTTCGAATCTGACTGGAAGTTGTTCCTGGAATACAGTGTTTATTGAAACGATATATGCAATCATATTCCAATCATTTTGTAACAAATAATGAGAATAAGATTTTTCAATAGTATTCTCTTGAAAAGCAACCTATGTGAATTTTGATTGATATGACACTTAAGAACTATAACTGAAACTGTATTTGTTACAAAGGAATGACCACTGAATCAATTTCTTTAGTATATATTTCCTTAGATTTGCATCATTAATATTCAAAGGGGAATGTCTTTTGTGCTGCAGTTTATACTAATGTGGGTTCATTTGCTTTCATGTTATTAAATCACTTTTTTCTATTGAAAAGATAAAATGAAGCAGCATTGTTCTTGTGCTGCATAGAACTGTAGCAATGTGCAGTTTGGTAACTACTACATTTCCAAAGCAATAAATACATGAATAAAAAAATCAAATATATAAGGCAGGATTTTCCTTTGATTTCCATAGGCACAGCATGCTGTTGTTATAACAGAAATCTAATATGGAGATAAAAAATTGCTTATATTTGCAAGCTGTCTAATGCAACAACTAGTGCAGTCTGTATTGTTTCTATGATGATCAGAAGGTGCAAAACCACTTAACTCAAAATTATTTAATTATTTTTTTTTTTTTTTAGAAATAAATTGAATCTTACTGCATAAAGCATATACTTTTAAAACTTTTCTGTATGTAAGATTTTGGGTGTTTGGCTCAGGCTGTATGTTTTGCTGAAATGCTATTTACGACCATCAACACTTTCCTAAAATAATTATTAAATGGAGTTTAGAATTCTCTTCTGCTTCTACACTGCACTCATGCCCATGTTTAGTTGGATATATGCAACTAATCTCTTTGAAGCAGTCAAGAATTACTCTAAGAAGGAGAAGTTTAGTACATACATGGCTTTATCATGGTTTTGTGGGCTTAAATTCTGTAGTTGTTTCACTTAAGAAAAATTCCCGGGCAGCCTGAACTCTACCTAGGAACCCATTTCTACAGAGTTTCTGTTTGACTGTCTGTGGCTGTTCAGGGGAAACTTACCAAAAGGAAATGCAACCATCAAGGGCTTAAGCTATCTGAACATGGATGCTGCCTCCTTCCAAAACTATTAAGGTCTTGCTTTTGAATTGAAAAGTTTGTATTTTCCTCACGGTTTTAATGAAAGTAAGTTTAATATTTCCCTATACACTTTAAATTTGAAAATGTGTTATAGATGTGTGTGAGGTTCCTGTACTGAAACCATAGTTTAATTTTAAAATAAAAAAATTTCTTTCTACCCTCCCAAATAATTTTGTGAGCTGTAATGTTATACCCTTTGGTGTCACTTGCAAAATATCTGTAATGAATCTTGAAGGGGGAAAAAACAAATCTTCTTGCCACGAAAATAAAACCTTGAATTGTTATTATTTTTAAAACTAGGGATGCACCTATAGGTGAGAAGAGTTAGACTGACCAGTCTTTTTTAGTTAGACTTTGTTTGGAAAACAGAATTTTCAGAAAATGCTATTTTTTAAGATTATCATTACAGAGCTGGCTGATATTTTATGCTTTTACGCTCCAGTCTTGGAACACTTACATTTATATCTTTATCATAATGAATTTCAGCAGATTCTTGAATCTGATACCAATGAAGTATTGAGAACTGTGCTGGCTTTATCAGTACCTTTTTATTTTGGTTTATGATGTATCTTCTATTTTAAATCTTGTATCTTTACTTTCACTTATTATCTCTTTAGTGCTTTGAATTAGAAGAGATTGTTTGGAGATTCCATATATACTACTAAAGGGTCAATAGCAAAAGAAAAATGCTTAAAGAGAATGGTAGAGAATGGTAGAGAGAATGGTTTTGTCTGATTTTATGTGTTTCCTACATAGATTAGTGGTGAACTGCTGTCAAGAACTCAGTCCTTTGCAAGCATATGCTGTATCAGATGATGAGTGCGTGCACACTTACCATTCCTGTATTACTATTATATTTTAAAGGCTCTCAGTGGTTGATTAGCTGATTTTCATGCTTGATGTAAAGCTGCACACATCACGTATGTTATTCTGAAACCATTATGTCCAGTTGTGTAGGCAGACCTTTAAATATTCTGATAACTTCTGGATCCAAACCCACAGGTTGTGAAACAGCTAGAAAAGCAAGAGAGCCATGCTATGCTGAACTGCCTTGGCAAAGAAGGTTTCACTCATGAAGTGAAGGAAAAAGAGAGATGTAGATCCTGTCAGTGTGTACTTCACAAGGCCTATCCCACTTGCAGTGAGGTGGTGAGAACCTGATGGTCCTGCTGCTTTAACAAGTATTGTAATTTGTCACTGTCTTGACATACGCATTTCTGCATGAGGGACACAAAAAGAAAGAAGGCATTAGCATCTTTCATGCAGAAAGAGCATTGTTGATTTTTGCACATTGGGAAGCATATATCTTGGTTTTGCTGCTGAACAAAACTATTCCTGTTAATTCAACAGGCATCAATTAAATGAGAGATCTGAGAAACAAGTTTTGGATGCTTTTTACAATGCATCTTTTATTAACCTCTTGTGTGTTTATATCATTATCATGTGTGTTTATAGTGCAAAAGAGTAGCATTGCTGAAAATTCAGGAAATATTCTTTGTAGTTAATACTCGGTTTCCTCCTGTGTGAAAGGCATAGGCTGTGGAAGTAGAACAAAGCCAGCTGTGGAGTTTGCTGCTACTGTGGGGTTCTTTCCTGTCTCGTATGTGTGTGGCTTGTGGCTGCTTACAGTGGTTACTGTTTCATGATCTTCACTACTGTGGTGATGTGTCCTTATCTATCCATGCATTTTTATTTTACTTAAAAAAAACAGGAAAAATAGAAAGTTTTGAGGAAACGAAATGTAACTTTAAGTTGAAGGTAGGGGAATTAAGTGTATTCTGTGACACAAGTTGTTAGGCTTCAGGGATGCTGACAGGAGTGAGGAGTTCTGAGTTAAAATAGCTTAAATGGGATCAAGATGCCTGGACTTGCTTTGATTTTGTTCATTGGCAGAGCTTCATATGAGATGCTAAATTTAAAGTTAGGTTTTGAAGTAAAAGATATTAAAGTGAGGAGAAAGGAACACTAAGACCTTCCTTGACACCCTCTGTCAGTAGGATAACAAAATACATTTGGTAAAGTTATAGATGCAGTCTTCACAAACATCTTGAGTTCCTTAAAATATTTCATTTCAGAAGACATTCAGATAGGTATGCCCTAATGCACAGCTAGTTAACAATGTGTGATCTTAGATTCCTTCAGGTTGTGATGCTTGAAAAAATTATGGCAATCCTAAAACTTCAGGGTTTTTTTTACTGAGTTTTAAGCTAAGTTACTTATTTTAGCCCATTCCAGCTGCAGAGGGAAGGCACAAATTCAGTTGTTGTGGCTCAGCTGAGGAGAGATAACTTTTTAAGTTGCCGTAAATTCATCCCTTCCCTATTAAGGTGCACATGTACCAGGGGAATTAGTAAGACTGAAGCCCTTTCAACAAGACTGCTCTAGTATAATACATAGGTTACATGTTAGATGATGGAGCTATACCTATACAGCTTTATACCTGCTGAGTTTGTGTCATTCCATGCCTCTTGTCTAGAAACTGTGATTTTTAAGGTTCTTCACATAAATGTCTTTGGAAAACTTCTATTTTGTTTTGACACTTTCTCAATTTATACAGAAAGGGTTGTCATAAGCTGCAAAAAGCTGAAAACAGAAAAAAAGTTAGTAATAAAAGAAAGACAGAAAGGAAAGAATGCATAAAATAATCAAATTATTTTTGCAGGGAAAAAGAAAATAAAATGGAGGAAAGAAAGTGAGGCAACTAGAAATGTGAGATTAAACCACTGATTGGTCTTAAGCTAATGTATGTCAGGTAACTAAACATGGGGAGAAAAAAAACACTAAGAACATCCCTCCAACTCTATGCATAATTGCATATTATAAAGATACACACAACGAAATATAAATGTAAGTAAAGATGCTAAGACATCTTACTTCTTACCCTGCTTCCCACCAACCTCATACCTTGTTAGTAATATTATTGTGCATCTCTGATTTTGACTTATAGTGCATGCACTGGTGAATGACCAGGGTTTAAACATTCATTCAATATTAGCATGTTTAAGAGTAGGATACTTTCATTAATTGGATTAGGGTTATATGTGTTTCATTTAAAAGCTGCAGTGATCACTAATGGAATGACCTTGAAGTCATTATCTGTTAAGAAGCAGGAAAAAAGATTGTTCTTCATGTTCAGTTGTATTTGTCATTACTTGTGAATATAATTTTCAGATAAAATATAGTCTAGCTCTCTAACTACTTTTTTTTTAAGCTAAGGTTGGATACTCTAAGCTCTTTCAACTATCAGTTTATTTTGTCACACTGACTCTAAATAGTGCATTTTTTTGGCCAGTTTTATTAGTAAGCTGTGTTTTTTAAAGCAAGAACACAGAATATCCATTCATTATTTTCCTTTTTTCCTTTTGAGTTTTTTTTTCTTTTTTTTTTTCTTTTTTAAATTTTCATTTCATAACCTTCACATACAGTGCAGCCAGGAAGGCTGTACCTACCAGGGGGTTCAGAGCACCATTCTTTTGAGTTTTGTGCTCTATCTAAATGAGTATGTAGTAAATGAGTGTTGTTACTAGTTCACTAAGATTTTCAGTCTTGTTCCTCCCTTGCACCTCCTTTTTGCTTCTGAGAGACCAGAACTAGTTGGTGTGATTCACATCATCGTATTTGTCTACCACTGTAGAGATCACTTGCAGAAATACACGTACACAGGAAAAGAATTTTTTTTTTTTTTAAAATTACACATTTAGTAATAGAAGTTATTTCTTTGCTTCTCTCTCAGAAAGTTTTAATGGAATCATTATGGTTGGAAAAGATCTTTAAGACTGTCAAGTCCAACCATT
Organism: Mesitornis unicolor; assembly: GCF_000695765.1. Lineage (NCBI taxonomy): Eukaryota > Metazoa > Chordata > Aves > Mesitornithiformes > Mesitornithidae > Mesitornis > Mesitornis unicolor. The sequence continues at coordinate 3,614 of NW_010172016.1, read as the reverse complement.
ATCTAACTTTACCATGCCCACTTCTAAACTATGTCTGTGAGCACTATATCTAGATGGCTTTTAAATACATCCAAGGTTGGTGATTCCACCACTTCCCTGGGCAACCTCTTCCAGTCTTTTATAACCCTTTCAGTATAGAAGTTTTTCCTAATGTCTAACCTAAATGTCACCTGGTGTAACTTGACTCCATTTCCTCTTGTCCTATTGGTTGTAACTTGCAAGAAGAGACCCACACCCACCTTTCTGCAACCTCCTTTCAGGTAGTTGTAGAGAGCAATAAGGTTTTCCTCAAACAAGGATCAGCAGTGACATTGTGTGACTCAGGTGATGAAGTGCACAACACAACATTGACTTCTGATGAAAAAGACAGAAGTATAATAGTACATCCATAGATTTCAGGGTAAAGAAACAATTTCCTGAACAGCAGTTTTATTACCGAATAACTGGGTAAATCCTTAGGCCTAGCAAAGTTTAATCCTGACATTTTTTCTGTTCGGATGGAATGAAGTTAAGAGCATCTTTGTGTTGACTTTAATTTTATAACTTAGTGCCATGTCCAGACCCAACCCTACTGAGTTGGGAAGAAGCAGATAGCACAATGATAAGACATAGTGAGCATATTGTGTTAATAGTGAAGAGACCACATCTTCTTCCCTCCAGTAGAACTCCCTCTGATCTTTAGCATAGTAATGAGATTTTCTAGCAGCTGAAGACTGAAATATTGTAACACTTTTGGATATGCTGTATCTCTTTAGGTCAGACCTTTTATCTGTCTCATATAATGTATTCAAGTAACAAATACAAGTGTTTAAAAAGTCCTAGATATCTACTTCAGCTTGGTGGTAAGTGTAGCATATTTAGAAGATTTTGCAGGTGCATCACATCAGTTGGCTAAAGCAAAAAGCAATAAATGTGACCAGCTGGTGACTATTTTAAGAAGGATTAAAGAAAAATGCTCTTTTCTGAAGGAAGAGGAATTAGGTGACTGATGAGGAAGTGCTTTCTGGGCATATTTTCATATCTAATAGGAGCACTGAGCCTGATAATTTTAAAAAACCTTTATTGTTCTGGTAGGTTTTCATTAAGATTGTAGAAAATACAGGACAGCCTCTCTCAGGTGAGCCTTTATTTTCTTAGTATTATACTTGTTTTCAGCACTTAATATTTAATTTCCCCTTTGTCACCCTACCAACTGGGCATTAATTGCTGATATTCATGTAAGGGGGAAGATGGATGAAATATTCCAGGTGAGTCATCTGATCTAATTTGGAAAGGTTTCTGTGAGGAAAGAACAGCTTTTGATTTATAAGGGAAGGTTGTCTGTTATCAAGATATAAGTGTTGGAATTTATTATCAAGAATCAGCTTTTAATTTTAGAGATTGTTTACCTAAACTGCTATATGTCAGTGCTCAGGACAAATTTCTGCTTAGCATTTAATTTTAGATACTTGCCATAGTGGACAGTAAAAAATGGGTCCCCAGAATTCGTGGCATCATTATGAATCTTACCTTCTGGCAGTCCCTGCCCGCAGTTCGTCTTTGAAATCTCCTTGGTGCTTGTTAACCCTGCTCTGACATGTAAGAGCTCCCGTTTATTTATTGGACTTTGCCCATTTATGAAAAAGTACAGGAATTATTAATGGTTTAGTATCTATTAATGCATTACTTGGGTGGAATTCAAATTCCAGTATTTATGGTAAACCCCTTTATAATGAAATGAGCACAGAAACAGGAAGGCTGATTCTTAAAGTTAAGTGTCTTTGGCTGTAAGAACAATTGCCTGTAAAATATTGGCCTACCAGCTTTTTATTTATAGCCATAAATAAGAAATAAGCACTTTATCTATGCAGAGAAATGATTAAGAATATTTGTGTAGATGATAAAGAATAAATAACCTGATTCAATGAACTGTATATTGGGTACATTGTCACAAACTCTGGTTTTCTGCAGAAAGCTGATACTGCTCTCCATCCAGCAGTGAGTTCCTTTCACAGGGTTGGGCTCACATGGTATGCCAGAGCAGGTAGCAAGTACACCTTCTGTGTTAGATCTGAACATCTAAAAACTGAAACTAACTCAAGGAAATGCAACTCTTGTGTGATTTGGTTTTGATCTTAAGAGCTTAATTTTGTTCTCACCCTGGTGTAGTGCAGGAAGAATTTATAATCTCTTGCACTGTGTAAAAATCCATCTTTTTGCTTTCTCTTGAAGGAAGTGCATGAAGCCTTGGACTTTGATTTTCATTGATAGCGTCTTTTCTCTTTTTAAATTATAGTATAGAACTTAATGACAATAACGGGTTCAAAGCAAAGGTCCATACAGCCCAATACTCTGTCTCTGACAGTGGTCAGTAGTGGAAGAGTGCAAAACCAGGGAAACCTGTAATGATACTTACTATATGTTTCTAGTGATTTGCAGAGACTGGGTGAGAGAGAGACTGCAGGGAGGTTGGACTAGACGATCTTTAAAGGTCCCTTCCAACCCAATACATTCTATGATTCTATGATTACTGCATTTGAAAGACATCCTATTTATGAGCAGTGTACAAAAAAAATCAAGCAGTGAGCAGTTGTGGTATATATAATTTATGCTAAACTGGGCAAGGACAGAGATAACTGTGTGAAGCAGAGTGGATGAATATTGTAGAGTTTATAGATCAAGATATGATGCAGAAAAGGGAGCAATTCTATGTAGTGTAAATAGCATTACAGCTTTTGTTCATTTGCCTGAACTTTTCATTCTGTGTGGAACATGCAAAAGAAGTGCTTTAAAGGTAATGGCGTTTCTGTATTTTTTTACAACTTTCTTTTAGTAGTGTTTTATTCAATGAAATGTTAATCTTGAAAATATCATCAATGCTATGTATGAACAATAGTAATCAAATTCCATGGCTCTTCATATAAAAGCCGAGCCCATCAATCACAAAGCATGCCCTATGGCTATATATCAATTTTAAGCATTAAAGTTACACAGTATTATCTTAGCATTAGGTTAACTGTCAAATAAAAATAAAAATTAATAAGCTGGAAAAAAGAAAGAAGAGGAGACATTCCTCATTTAAAATCCTTAGCTGATCTGACATAATTGAAATGTCTTTTAGAAGAAATGTTAGCTTTAATTCAGATAAGACTGAGCTCTCAATACCATTTTTATGGTCGTCCAATAATTCCTGGGATACAAAACTACCAGGTCTAAATGCTGATAAAGTCCAGCCTTCTTCATTATATCTCATTGACAAGAAGCATATGTTTGGAATTAGAGAAGATCCAGGCAAGCTTTCAACCTTGAGATCTGTGCCTCTTCCCTCAGAGAGGTTAGTGAGATTTAAAATTCCATGCAGTCACCAGTTTTAAAACTTCTACTGCCAT